>NW_004797399.1:317941-365453 GCF_000002075.1 Aplysia californica
CCATTCTGCTGGCTGGAATGGCTAAGTCTCTTTTTTTTTTGTGAAACATGACAGTGTTTAAGTCTCTTTTTTTTGGGGTGAAACACAGTGTTTAACTGCCTGGCGCAGAGTGCCTCTGTAGGCTTATGCAGAGTTTGGTAATTACAAAAGTGAACTTATCGCCATGTTTCTTTTCTTGTTAAGATCTTCATTTTGTCAACGTCTGTATCTTAGAATTTCAGAATCACCCATTTGTTTAACTCTTTATCTTCGACAAGCCGTTCCCAGCAGCTCATGGTCGGAACTTCTGTGCCGATGAGCCGCTGACAGCGGCCCGGGTACATTCCTTTACGACGACATGGACATCAAATTACTTTTTGGCAATTGTCGAAAACTGATTCCTTTTACCGGAAGTTCATTCATTAGATGAAGTACTATCATAATAGGTTTGCTAGTTTTGATTTAATTACCCATTTAGTGACGTTTTGTCATTTTTAGATTTAGTACCCCCCTCAGAGATAAAGAGTTAATTGAAAAAATTGAAGTCTTCATTTTTCAAGATTCAGAGAGCAATGCAAAGTAACTTATCTTTAGGAACTAATTTGCTGTATGAAATCAACACACATTTTTATTATCCTTTTTTATCTTCTCCTTTTCCAAAATTAGATGTTGCCATCATCAACTTCTTCATCATCATCATCGGGCGGTAAGACTGCTCCAGCTCAAAATGTTGGTGTGTCACCTGCTTTTTTGGTAAGTTTTATCTAATTTTTAGTGCCAATATTTGATTTGTGTACAGTTTCCCAAACTTAACACCTGAGAGAAGGTTGATGCTCATGATGCTCTTTGGAGTGTTTTGCTTTATTCATTCCGTAGATGTTCCTGTGGTATGCTACAGGAATGCTCACCGAGTTATTAGCATTGTTGCATTCTACGGCCTGAATATTCCAACTATGTTTGTTTCAGGCTGACATCAAACCAGTGACAGATGGCGCCAATGGTCTCAAGTACAACTTAACTCAAGACATCATACAGTCGATATTCAAAACATATCCAATGGGTAAGATGTAGTAGTACTTCAGAGGTGCCAAATTTCTGGACAAATCTGGTTTCCTGAAATTTTCCGCATTTCACCTTGCTATAAGCAGATTGTTGAGTTAATGCACTTTATATAAAAACAGTCTTGATACAAAATGTGTTAGGGGAAATGATCTGTAAATTTTGAGTCCCCTTGTGTGTGCTTCCATAGGGTCCATAAAGTTTGAGGATTTTTTTTTTTAGCCAGTTGGCAGCTTTGGTACATACTACGAGTAATTCTGTGAAGATGTCAGCTTCAAGTCACTTTTATTTGCCAGGGATCGACATGCTTTTTCATCAAGAGTAATATCCTGCTTATAGGATTTTATATTCTGAGCCTTCAACTACCTTATTGTTCCTTATTGATTTGCCAGGTGATATATTTATAAATGTTAATTTGAAACTCTGCCTTGGAATCTTTTGCAGAAGTCTTTTTTTTTTCTAAGTGAAATAGTTTGTTCTTATGTCTGTGAAGCATTTTGAAAATCATTTAATCATCTTTATGAGCTGAATCCCACCTCTCTCTCTCATGTGCAGTAAAAAAGAAGCATGCTGAAGCTGTGCCTCATCAGGTCAGTGACTGTGAGTTCTGGAGTCGTTTCTTCCAATCGCATTATTTCCACCGAGATCGTCACGCCTTATCATCTGAAGATATTTTCACAGAGTGTGCCAAGAATGACGAAGAAGGTATTTCATTTTATTTTGGAAATAATTGGAAAAGGCAAAGATTTGGTTGTTTTTTAAAATATTAATTACATCTTCGTCAGTGGTTGTATTAGATGTGCATGGGAAACCTCTTTATGACTTTAGTTGTTGTTGTTATTGATCCAGAACTTGTTACTTTAGAAACACTGGTATACAAAGAAAATAGTGTCTGCTATTTGATGATCTGATGATTACGGAGACGATATTGATGTATTATGTTGGTGGTTTTTAAAAATGTTTTGGCACTTGTTCTGTTTCAATTGCTGTGTCTTAACCCTATCCGTACGTCGTGTTTTACTATCGTATCCGTACGACATTGGGAACTCTGTGCCACCACTTTCAAAAGAGGAAATTTACTTGTTAATCCAATCTGTATGCTTGGCATAGTGGTCTGTCAAAATGATTTTTTGAGAAATACTGAAAGTTTCAAAGAGATCTTCACTCTAGAAGTATTCTAAAACGTGAAAAATACAACCCTGTGGGTACAAAATGACCTCAGGGCGTACGGATAGGGTTAATAATCTGCTGAAGGTTAACTTAAAACTCACAACATGTAATGAAATTACACTTAAAGGGGGCATATGCATGACTTCAGCCCAGTCAGACTAATTTTCTGACTGTAATTTTTCTTTCCCCAGTTATGAAAGATGAAATCACAAAAAATGTGAATGACCCCTTGGTCGACCTCACTCAGATGAAGGATCAGTCACTGGAGGACGTGAGTGTGACTTACTTATACAGGATGGTTCAGAAAGAATACGCCAAAATCATCATGTGATATTTCAAAAACAAGAAACAGTAGAAAACTCCAGCTTGGACACATGTGTTGTACATACTTTCCAGTTTTTATTTCATGTTTTACAAGTGCTCAATGTGGCCACCACCGGCAGCATGGACAGCGTAAAGCCAATATGAAAATAACTCGCAAACACGCCTCAGAATCTCTAAGGCCACCATATTGATTGTAGCTGTTGATGATTTTGGCATAGTCTTTTTGAATCACCCTATGTTTTCCTAGAACAGCAGTCAATTAGCTGTGCATCCTATGGCTAGAGGCTGAGTGGTGGCAAAATGATCCCCAGTCTAATTAGTCTGTAAAATATAAGTTATGGTTAACTCATTCGCTACGTCGAGCCGTGGGGGGCGGCTCGACAACCGATCTTTAATTTTAGCTTAGATTCTATTTCAATCCACATATCCATGTTAAAATAAAGGTCATAATATAATGTGGACTTCCGGGTCAAGCATTTCCACTGAAAATCGGAGATTTAGATTCAGATTTGAAACCCGATTTCGTAGTTTATTAGACTTTGTTTTATCGCGATGCCAAAATTATACCGCGGACACCAGTCCTAGTAACTCTACACAACAAAATCTATCATTATTTTGCCCACTAAAGAAATGTAGGACTCTTTTTTATAATATTGATACAATTGGACTCATATTGCCAATGCACTGTAAATGAGAAATCAATATTTTTGAGTGCTAGGTTTAGATCTAAATTGTCAAAATATTTTTTTCTCCCCAAAATCACTACTTTTTGAAGAAATCACACAAAAAGCGCCACTCAAGACATGTATAGGTTTATTCCAAATGCAATTCTGAATAATTCCATATAAGATACGAGTGGGTTTTTTCTGTTTGTGATCGTTTTTCAAGATTATAAAAAAATTAATTTTTTTCAATATCGGATGTTATGATCTAAATGTACAAATATTATGGAATGTATGTAAATAACTGCAAACTTTTCAATATTTTCCCGTTTTATATTCATTTATGGTTATTTTGATGTATCATTTGACTAGGTGCAAACATATTTTTTGAGTTTCGCCAAAGATTATTAATTTTTTATTTTCAAATTTTATCCACATCCTATCAAAATTGTGTTGCATAATCGCCTCTTACAGGAACCAAAGTTGAAAAATACATAAATAAACATTACATATGTATTCTACAAACCATACTAAAAATATTGGTATATAAGACGTTGATATTTATTTGAATTTGTGGCCCCAAAGACTTTTTAACTGCCCACTAGTCATCATCTCATTCGCCCTCCCGAAAAAAATTCATCCACAAGCCGAAAATAATACGTAGCGAATGGGTTAAAATCCTTTGTCTTGTTGAATCCACTCCATGAGAGAACAAGAACTGAGTTTGTTTGCATGCACTACAAGAATTTGAAGTGATTTTTTTTTTACATTTTTCTCTTTTGTTTTTGGATCATGTATTAGAGAACATAGTTGATAGTTTGGTGCTCATATGACCCTATGCAGTTGCTAGCGCCGTAAAACCCTCTACTATAAAGAAAATAAATAGTTGATGGTACAACTTTTAAGCACTACTTCTTCATTCTTTCTTTGTTGTTTATGTCTATTTGTCATATATTATGTTTATTGCTATTACATTGATGTTCATCTTTTTCACCCAAATAAGTATTATTCAGAATTGAAGTGCATTGCTTGCCTTTCTTGAATGAAATTACCATAAGTGGACATTTATATGTAGGAATAATGCTCATCGAGCTAAAAGGGTAAACTTATACGTCTTCCTTGTTCACTTGTGATTACAGGACTCCTGAAAAAGTTTTGCAGCTGTCTTGCTTTTCCTCAACCTTTAACATATCAATATTTCTCTCACTGTCTTGTAATCAAACTTGTGTCCTGTGAAATGTGCCCTTGGGTGGTTGGAGGGCTCAACTGAGAGGTCAAGCTTCTTTTCATTCCTTACTTTTCTGTGCACTAAAGAGCCATTAGTGTGTCGATATGCTTCTCTTTACTCCCAACTCCATCTGAAATGTGCCCAATGGTACTTTTACTTTTTCTGTCCTTTTGTACCTCAAGGTGTTGAGGGGATATACAATTGTTGGATGTGGGCCAGGTGTGTTACCGTCAATACTGCATCCACTTGTTGAAAAGTACAACATTGTACGGTAAGCTTCCCGGGAAGCTGAGAATGTTTCTGAGTGTTCTATGGTCTGCTGGGGTAATAATATAGTGTAACGCCCATAGAACTTGCTATCGAGGGAGGATATGCGCTGTACTAATGCTATTAAAATTTATTATATTATTTCTTAAAATTACTTAATGTATATTTTCAGGATTACCGAGGCATAGTAGATGATACAAGAACAAGCAATAACGTGTCCAACCAAGCCATGATCCGGCGGTTCAACCAGCATTCCACACTCGTCCTGCGGGCCTGCACCAGCGCCTCTACGGGAGGGGTGGCCAGCGAAAACTCTGCTGTGGAAGGTGGCAGGAAAGAGAAAGATTCTTCCAGAAAGTCAAAGTCGAATGAGGTGAACCATGTCAATGGGGGTGTGGCCCATCCAACCAATGGGACTTCTGACTCGGTGGAAGAACCTCACAGGAAAAAGGTTAGTGTTTCTCCCCTCCCCCCACTCATACACACCTATTGAATAAACTTTATTTTTTGTTTGATTCCTGTGTGTTTAGGGGGGGTTTTGGTTTTTTTTGTCATAATGTAATCCCTTCTCTCTACTGGATCTTTATGCTCTCTCGTCCCCGATTGGCTGTGGCGAGCAGGGTTAAAGAAGCCCACCTATACAGTCCAAATTTTATGGATGGGAGCATTAAACATCTTCAATAATGATTACTTATAAGGCTAGATGGGTTGCAGTCAGATCAGATCTCTACAGAAAAATGAACCAGTTGCTTCTCTTCTCTTAACCAAATGAGCCAAAGCCCTCTGATCCTGCAGGACCCCTGTACCAGAGCTGTTGGACAGCTGCTTGTTTTCACCACCACTCGGTGGGGTGTACAGATTGGTAATGGTAGCTTGCTGAGGTATCCACTCGGATCCAAAGAGTTAAACAATGCACCTCTGGATTTTTGTGTGCACGGTCGAACCATTTCAAGACGACCATCCATTGTCACGGAGAAAAGCGGTCATTTTAGGCAGGGTGTCCTCTTGAATAGTGTCATTTCTTCTTTATCTTCATGTGTGTTAGGTTCAGAACAGACATTGACGTTCACCCCGAGGGCAGTGCTACAGATGTGAAGTGTCTTTAGGCCATTCTCAAAGGAGGGGTATTTACACGTTCTTATGCACAGTAGAATTGTAAATAGACTGATTTATCAATGTCATGCTCACATTGTCCCTGAACTGCAGCAGGGAAGTGCTGCTTTTTCTTTCATCATCCTTACGATCGTCATTTTTCCTCTACGTCTTTTGTATGTTTGTCACTCATTTGTGAACTGCTATTTCCAGGGTGCCTTGATAGTCGAAGCAGACTTTGTGCTGTTGGGGCTAGAGAGGTGAGCAGAGTAAGCCTGATTCCCCGTTTGGACTTCACTGTTGACATCCACCCCTTGGCGCTTATATGACCTTTTGCAGTTGCAAGCGCCGTAAAACCTTACTAAAACAAAAAAAACTTTCCACACAGCAACAGGTTCTCTAGTGTCATTATAGGATAGCAAATATCGTAAAGGAGTTCGAGGTCATTTGTACAGATACTTGTCTTGAACATGTGGCCGTTATATCAGGTTTGATCTTACTTTGATCCACAGGAAAGACACACGACAACACACAAAGGAGCACACGAGTGGACATGCGTTTTGTTGTTGCATAACATGTGTTATCATTGTGGTAAATCTTTGATGAATTGTTATCTCTACTGTGTGTGTGCTTCAGCTCAACCCACAAAGTCATGAGTATTTTTTTGCATTTGTTTACAGAAACGGATAAAGGAAAAGATTGGATTTGAAGATTTGGACGATAAAGAGGAATCTGAAGGTGTCACTTTAAGGTGAGCAAAAAGTTTCGGGTGACATAGTTAGTTACTCTTTGGTTGTATTTGCTGTTTTTGGTGTTATTTGTCATGGTCATGCAGTCAAATACTGGTTGATGGGGCTCTGAGGTTGTCTGCTCCTTCTGCTTCTTGTCAAGATTTTATTCTGCTGTAAGCTGACAAAACGCCTTTTTTTTAAATTCACTGCAGTTTTGAGAAAAAGAAGTTTTTTGTCAATGTAACCATCTAGAAATAGCATTCTTTCAAAATTTGGATTCTACTTTATTCAAAAACTAGTCACAGTTTCACTTGGATTTTTTTCACACAAGTAGGGTAACTGATCCGGCTTTCGATTTTGCAAGTTAAGAAATTTGGCGCCAAAATGAAAAAAGGGCATTTTGTCAGCTAAGAGCAGTATTGTTTGAAGTTGTTCTTGTCTAAATGTGGCTATTATTGTGAGGTTTGCTGTAAATCATTGGGGCTCAAGCAGCGGGATGGCTAATGAGCTCAAGCTCACATGTACAATGCTCAGCAAAGATACGGCTTACAGATGGTTGATTACCGGTATGTGTCCTTGAGCAAGATACCCAAACCGTTCTTCCATAGTGACTACCAGCAATGTCATTCTACCATTTCAATTTATGTTTTTACTACACTGTTGTCTGTAATGCGTGTTGATATTAAAAATTTCCTTATGGGTCAATGTAGTTGTGCTTTTTCTTAATGTAATTTTTTTTTAACTACACCTTGTGGGTGGTTGACGGGTGCTCCGGTGTGGTTTGCTCCTTCTTTCCTATAAAAGATCTATCGTCTTTATCTCCCCTCCTTCTTTTTTTATATTTGTTACTCTCTTGTAACACCTCTAATCTTCGCCACTTATTGTGTTGCAAGTGCCGTAAAACTCTTACTAAAACTAGACTGCACCTCAACAATTTTCATTTTTCTTGCATTAAGATGGGAGGATGATGGAGCTGTTTATGTGTGTAAGATGTCAGTTTTGGTTTTGGTTTAAACAATATTCTAAAGTGTTATATGAGATTTTTTAGTGTAAATTTATTGACGACATGTAATTGCTTTGTCTGTTGCAGACTGACTCAAATGGACCGCTACCTTCACGGTCCAACCCCGTCCAGCAGCACAGCCTCCGCCTCAGTGGCCAGTCGCCTCGGTCATGATGATGTCACCTCAGAGGATGCCATATTGTCTGTCGCCAGCGAAGTGGAGGGTTGGGGCAGTGCGCGGCACATGGTAGGCTGATCGGCTTTTTCATCCATGGGAACCACTGCTTGGAAGTTTTCAATGGGTTTTTTTTTGGGGGGGGGGGGGGTTGTTTGCTTTTTTTAATGCTTAGTACGTTGCTTTTAATCTGTATGTCCAACCTGTTATTTAGTCCCAAATTTTAAAGAAAGCCATACACATCGAGTTGCATTAGAAATTTACCTTTGGAGAGGAAAATGCAGACACAGTGAAGCATTTCTTTTTCGGTCAGACAGATCTGCTACCCAGATGTTTCCCTATTCATTTCTTATTCCCTGTATATAAAAAATGTGGCCTTTCTACTTGAGGTCAAACCTGTAGCAGCATCTGCAGGTTTACTGTTTTCATGACCAAGTAACATACTCTTTTGACATACATGTACTTTGTGTAAAATGAATTTTGATTCTTGACATTTATCAATGATGACTTGGGGGGGGGGGGGGGGGGTCTGAAGTGGGTATGATGCTTTTTATACCTGTAAATAGATTCCTTGGTCCAGTTCTCATCATGTTGAGCAAAGTGTTCTCTGTGTATGTATGTATTTGTATTCAAGAAGAACACAAAATAGTATGTTAACTGAATCCTGTGACCGAGTTAAAGTTATGACAAGACAAGTCTATTGTTAAGCTTTATTTTTAAATATCACTTTTTCCAACCTTAACGCTAACAGGCACCTTTTATTCTATTTTGTTTTCTTTTGCCCTTGACTTAGGTGCTGGGAAGTACAGAGGCCTTGTCAGTTCTAGGAGAGTTGTCACCAGGTGGCGCCCTCATGTCTGGCACCAGTCTACAGCAGCTACATCGTGAGTCAGCGGCTGTCTGTTCAGGGATAATGTTTTGCTTATCTATGCAGAGGAACATTACATTTAAGTTTGTGTGTGATAAATGATAACTCTCTTTTTCAAGATGGAAATAATTGTGGTATTCTTCAGGATTATACTGTAAATAGGAAATAGTAATAGATAAATAAATTTCACTTTGATCCCTGTGGGGTAATTTGCTTTTACAACGGCATAACACATATTATACATACATATAGATGTATACACATAACAGATATACTACAAACATGCCATTGCTGGTTTCCATTGTGCAGTGCCCAGGGGTTTTCTTTTAAGCTAGGATCATCGTGTCTTGCTTAGAAACGCACTCCAGTGGCCACATACCTCAACACCGTTCACCAATGTGTTTTACGTTTCACTACCTCAGAATTACAAAGTTCTATCTGACATTTTTGGCTGATGGGAGTTACTAAGACCATGGCATCAGAAATCAAATGTTCTATCTCCTCTATCAAAATGGTAAGATTATTCGAAGTTGTCATCGAGATATTCAATGAATTGCATTCGTTAAGGCCTGACATAATGTGAAACTTAAAATCTTTAACATCAGAGTTCTCAAAACAAGGTACTGGGCAAATAGGAATTTGTCATTCTGAGGTAGCGATTTATTGTGAGCCTTCACTTGCTTACCCCTCAGCCAGTGGAGCCACATGTCAGCAGTGAGAAAGAAAACATATCTTTTCTAATTTGTAAATTTTAGATATATGTTTACCTTTGGTGTTTGTTGTTCTTTATTTTTTTTCTAGAACAAGTGAGCCCCGCTACCCGTGATGAAATCAAGCAAAACTACAACGCCATGTGTGAATTGTTACGACATTTTTGGTCCTGTTTCCCTGTGTCGTCCAAGTCTCTTGAGGACAAAGTGAGTGCTTTGCTGCCTTCGTTCACTTTGTTGTTCCAGATAAAACAGAAGTACTTCTTCTGTCTGTGCTGTTAGGGATAGACTTTCACTTTTAGAATGTTTCATATCAATTCCCCTGTGGAGAAGGTATTTTGCAAAGCATCTGCATCGTTCAACTTTAATGTTTTGAATGATTTTTTTATAATTTTTTTTTTTGGGGGGGGGTGTGTATTATTGATCTTGAGATTTGTTTTTCTCTTGAAATTAACACCCACAAAATTTCTTAACTCTTTATCTCCAAGGGGGGTAAACTCACTATGCCGGGGTCTTTTTTTTTTGGTACTAAATCTAAAAGTAGCAAAATCGTCACTGAATTGGTCATTCCATCAAAAAGCGTTAACCTATTTTGATAATTCTTCATCTGATTAATGAACTCCCGGTAAAAGAGACCTGTTTTTGGCAGTTGCTGAAAAGTAACTTGATGTCGAAGTCGTCATAAATTGTTATAAATTGTTATAAATTGTTATAAATTGTTATAAATTGTTATAAATTGTTCTAAATTGTTCTAAATTGTTCTAAATTGTTATAAATTGTTATAAATTGTTCTAAATTAGAATGGTAACATGTTTGTTTTTGCCAAATAGGTTGTGAAGATGAGACAGACCCTGGAACGCTTTGAGATGAGCAAGTTGGCGCCACTAAAAGAAAAGTTGTCACAATACCATTATGCAATGAATGTAAGTCACTGTTCCTGCTTTTGCATCAGATTTTTTTTTTCTCATGAAATACTTTGAAAGAATGATAGACCCCAAATCTACCTGCTCAGCTGTTGGGGGAAAAAATGATGTCAAACGCAAATTCTCTTTGTGAATCCCTTTTGTTTCACGCAAGAACCTTGAGTTGCTTTGTGTTGTCTGCTTTTTTTCTCTTTCCTTGCAACGGCAAGAAAATGTTTGTTTCGTTTGGATTTTGTTCTTGAAACACATCAACACATTTATTCCCCTCCTGTGCGGAGATGTTTGGGGCATTCTGTACAAAGGTCGTGTTTTACTGCAGAAATATGAAGTCTTTTACTCTTTGCACTGCCGCTGTATGTTGTTAGTTTTTTGTTTGTTTATTGTTGGGGGGTGGGGGGGGGGGGGGGTGTTATTGTCACACTGAACTAATTTTAGCTTTCAGGCTATGGATATGGATGGTTAGAGGGTGGTCTGATGTGATTTGTTTGTTCTTTCCTGTCAAACATCTGTCATGCTTACCTTTCTCTCTTTTTTGTGTTTGTTACTCTCTTAATATTATCTAATTGCCGTCTCCCCCCCCCCTGGCGAGGCGGTGCCACTGACTGTAGTGTCTTTAGGCCATTCCCAAAGGGGGGACATTTCTCGTTCAAGCACTGTAGAATTGTAAATGGGCTGATTCATGTCACGCTCATAACTGTGCCTGATCTACAACAGGGAACTGCTGCTTTTTCTTTCCTAATCCTTACTATTGTCATTTTCCTCTACTTCTTTTGTATGTTTGTCACACTCTTGCGACCTGCTATTTCCGGGGTGGCTTGATAGTTGAAGCAGACTTTGCGCTGTTGAAGCTAGAGAGGTGAGCAGAGTAAGTCTGATTCCCTGTAAAGACTTCTCTATTGACACCCACCCCTTGGCGCTCATATGACCTTATGCAGTTACGAGTGCCGTAAAACCCTTTGCTATAATAATATAAAAATAATCTAATTGTGTTGCAAGAGCCGTACAGTAAAACTCTTACCAAAGCAAAAAGCTATGTACCATGTTAGGATTTCCTGTGTTTTGTCTTAATGATAATTAGTAGATATCCATAGTGCCCACTGTGCAATTGGCTCAAGACACTTTCCATCAAAATTGAAATCTGTGTAGCTAAAAATAAATCTGTTGCGCCAAATCCTGTAAGACATTTTGCTGTCATGTCTGTTCACAGCTGACTGGACACCTGGAGGAGATGCTGAGGGCAGCTTACCTCAAATTTGATGCCTGGCAAGCGCGACGTAATGCCCGTAGACCATGATTCCCACCATCCCTTTGTCCATACAAAGGTTTCTGTTATCTGTTTGTTTTTTGCCAACACAATACCAGGAGTACCACAGGCAAAGCCTTCCTAAACCGTAAGACAACAGCCGAAGCACTAGTTTCTTCCACGAGCCAGACCGCGCGACTTCCTCGGAACTGCTCTGAAATCAGTTCACAGTGGAGAGATGGGTGGTGTTGTCTTCTTAGGGACCCCGTCATTGGCAGACCTTCTTAGAGCTTTAGAGAAGTGTGTGTGGTTCTCCTTGACCTTGGTCCGGCTACTGTTGTTGTAGTGGTCAGATGATGTAAAGTTACAATTGCAGCCAACCGTCATTCACTGGACCATCATCTTTCCAGATTATTCTGGAATTCCAAAAGTTTCTTGCATTTTGTGCTTATTAAGTTGTTTGGAGTTTTTTTTTAATGTATTTTTGTAGCTCATTGCGCTTTCTTTTTTTTTTTTGAGTGTGCGTAATGGAAATGTGTCCTTGGATAAAATCCAATAAGGTACAGAAATTGTGTGGATAGTTTGAGGGTATCACAAGTATGTCTACTTTTTTACCCCCTCCCTCCTAGTTTCTGAAGGTCTTTTGTTTGGGGGGTGTTCTGTACGAAATGACCACCATCATTTTGATGTGCTTCTTCTTACTGACGCACACTTGTAAATCAAAGATCTTAGTAGATTCGAGTGACACACTGTACTGTGAACTTGACAAGATGATAAAGGGTACATTTTTGTACACATGCATACATGCTCAGATCATGTAAATGGTTATATTGCTTATAGGCTATAGCTCAGGTCATGTAAATGGTTATATTGCTTATAGGCTATAGCTCAGGTCATGTAAATGGTTTTATTGCTTTTAGTTCAGGTCATGTCAGGATGATGAAGGAGGGCATATTCGTGCATTTTCCCTGAATTCCATTTTTCATGCAGGGCTGAGAAAAATGTTTGGTATTTAATTCTGTGTGGGTTTTTTTATAGTAAGTTGGATTGGACTCTTGTTCTCTTTATAAGCCAACTGTGACGTTTTTGTCTCTGAGTCAAGGTGCTGTTCTGTTGTGTACAAGTGAGAATGATGTCCTTCTATGGTCTTGTTATCAAACCAGTGTCTACATTAGGCTCCTTCCCTTCCCTGGAAAAGGCCTGAGTTTAATGAATTCTCCCTGAAGAAACAGTTTTATTTAGTGTGATAATCAGTCCACTGGAATGTAGTATCTCATTCCACCCGGGATGGCCCTGACAGGCAGGAGGGATGTTCCTTGTCTTCTTCGTCACCTTTATTGTGTCAGAAGTGGGAAATGTTTCTTAACTAACCAGGCTATGTGATGGTTACTTTATTTTACTTTCACTTTTTCTTCCTGTGTTGCTGTTAAGCTTCAAGGGGAGCTGCAGTTTTCTGTGGTAGGCCAGCTCTGCAGCTTTTTCAATTGGGATATCATTTCTCAGGGCTTTCTTGACTTTCTCAATTCCATCTTTGGCTTGATCCACCTCTTCCTTTCATGTCTTGGTTAACAGTTAAAAAATGAAGAAAGAAAATAATTATCAATTGGGTCCAGAAAGTATTAATAATGAGGTATGAAAGGCTGAAAATTTGGTTCAGATGAGTTAAAAGTAAAGTCCAGAAAGAGTTTTCAATAAAGGCGGGAAAGAGGTGGAGTAAGATCTGGAGAGGGCTAAAAATGGAGCTCAGAAAGAGTTGAAAATGAGGTCTGAAAAAGATAGAACATAGTTTTTATGGTTTGAGAGGGAAAATGTGTTACATGTTATATATACATAGACATTCACTGCCATCATTCTCTGAGGAGTTGTACTTTAACTGTTTGTATGAAACTTCACAATGTTATTGTTGCTAAGCGATAAGGTCCTTGTTGTGAAAATAAATCATGAAAGTCTGATTCCATTTCAAACATGAAAATCCGTCTGTTGCGTTTTTCTTTTCTCTTTTGTATTCTTGTGTGTGTGTGTGTGTGTGTAGGGAGGGGTGCTTCCCTGCCATTCCTGTTAAAAAATACTTGAAAACAAAAGGTGCTTCAGTTTGTTTTAATTTTAATAATAGTTAAAAGAATTAACCTGTTTTATTTTGCTTTCTTGATGCTATTTTTGTGTTGTTAGGAAATAGTTCTCTGTTGTCAATGGGTGACTCGGATTAGGTCTATGATATTTTAGTCAAGCCCTTTCTGTTCTCTGCTCTTCTGAGTCATGAGATTGGGGGGGGGGGGGTCTCTTCCGTAACCAAAGCGGAGGGCACCACTGGTAGGTCGGCTTTCTTTATTCCTCTCTGTTGTTTCTGTCTCTCTGTCTTGCTTTTCCCCTGCACTATATGACCGCTATTGTGTCGAGATATGCTTCTCTTTACTCCAACTTTAACCAGAAAGTCAAATACATGTTTTTTTGTTGTTGTTGTTTTTTTCCACAAAATGTGAAAATGTTTTTGTGGCAAATTAATGCATAATTTTGTGGTTAGCGCAGTAAGAGTTAGAGTAAGGGAGCAGCCTGTGCTGTGTATTTTAGTGTCAGAGTTCTTTCCCCTAGAACAATCTAATAATTTGAATAATAATTTTTTGGAAGACGTTTTGAAAATCAGTAAATAACTGTCCTATCTTTCTTTTTTTAGGTAGGCCTACATGTACTTGTTTTTTACATCCCCACCAATACCATTTAGATCATTAGGAGACCGGCTTCCTAAGCTGCCTTTCAAGACCAACACTGGCTAAGAGTAAGAGGGATACAACATCCCAGCAGAAAGACCGAATACTGAATAAAAATTCATCCCACTCTGGAATCAAATTCGGGTCTCTTGCATGTGAGAGAAAAGTACCTAACTGCTACACCACAGGCACAGGACGGGACATGTGTCATATCTCTGTGATTGAGAAAAGTAGGTCTGTTACTGTCATCGACATCTTTTTGGTGCCATGTGTGCAGTGATAAAGGGAAAGTGTTTATTTTGTGTACTTTTCTTTTATGGGAGCAAAAGAAACCCCCAATTCAATTTACTCGAGGCCTTAAATTGTCAATGTAACAAACAAAAAACTAAGAGTAAGAGGTTTGGGGGGGGGGGGGTCATTTCTGTTCGCAGTTGTTTTATTGTTGGGTTGTCTGTCTTCGATCGACCACAGTATTTTATTTTAAAGAAACTGCGTGTATTATCATGGGAGCTGTGGTCACATGTGAGAGAAAAAACACTACTGATATCTATAGAACAGGGTAAAAATTTGCTTGACTGATCATGAGATTTCTATTAAATAAAAGATAATGATATTTTATTTGGCGTATAATAATCCGCCTATTGGTAAATTTTGAAACCGTGAACAAATTTTTGGTATAATGGTGGATACTCATTGAGTTCATTTTTAGTGCGGCACAATTGGATCAACCATCACATTGTATTCCAAGGCAGCATTGGGCATAATGTGCTGTCTTGTCTTTCTTGGGTCTCTATAGGGGTGTAGGGTTGCCCTGGTAGAGTGATTAGGGCACTCTCCTCTTAATGGGTGGTTGTTGGGTGCTCTGGCGTGGTTTGCTCCTTCTTTCCTTTCAAACATCTGTCATCCTTATCTTTTCTCCTTCCTTTTTGTGTTTGTTACTCTCTTGTAGCACCTCTAATTTTCGGCACTATGACCTGATCGTATTGCAAGTGCTGTAAAACTCTTACTAAAATTAAAGAAGTAGTTTTATTGACTCAAATGTGAGTCTGATTTAGCTTTTTGGGAGTAACGGATGTAGAAAGGGAGAACTTTCGTATAAATCTCCCGTCAGTTGTAATTGATTTCATGTGAAGCAGAAGCAGCATTGAAGGGTGTTTGTCAATGCGTTTGCAATTTCCATTTCCAAGCACTTTGAAAGTGCAAGTGTACGGTACATGTACGTGTATTTCATTTCTATTCATGTGTGTGGGGGTTACACATATGTAGTTGCGTCTTTAGAAGTCATCTTTTTGACAGGAAGTCGGTGATTGGCGGGTGCTCTGGTGCGGGTTTTTTTTAAGTTTTAGTAAGAGTTTTACGGCACTTGCAACACAATATAAGGTCATATAAGTGCCGTGGTGTGATTTGCTCCTTTCCTATTGTCCTTATCTCTCCTTTTTTATTTGTTACTCACTTGAAACACCTCTAATTTTCGGCATTTAAATGACCTAATTGTGTATGCCATAAAATGCTTACTAAAACAGCAGAGGAGCTACTTTGAATGGTGTATGTCAGTGTGCTTGCAATTTCCATTTCCAAGCACTGTGAAAGCGCAAGTGTACACAATATATTTCTGTTTATTTGTGTGTGTGTGGCGGGAAGGTGACATAGATGTAGTCAAGTCTGTAGAGGTCCACTTTTTGACAGGGAAAGGTTTTTATTCCGCTTGGAGGAGGTGGGGGGGGTTACCCATTTGTTGTTTGTTGAGTGTTTAGAAATTCCCTTTCTTTTGAATGAAATGTTTTTTATTCCTCTCGCCACCTGACAGGTCATGTTGCCGTGGTTGTATCACACATTTTAAAAACTGCAAATAATATTGAAGGGCATTATTTCTGTTCCTATTTGGTTTCTTGTTTTTGTGCTGCTTTCTTTTGTCCACCTAATGCATCAAAACAGCCATAGTATGCTATGTAATGTCACTGAACAAGGACATTTATGTACATATATAAATATGGATTGTGTATGATTATGATGACAATGTTTCTGAGAATATGAAATATAAGGCTTTTGCCTTATTAAGACTTAAGGTCTGCAGTCAGATTAAAGGTACTGGAGTTCCATTTTCTGTGTATGTGAGTGTGTGTGTGTATTAGTTAACGGAGTATTACCACTCCTGTGAGTGGGAAGTACAGGACATTGAAAGAACCATACCATACAGATATCACAATGGTTCAAACCCCTACAATGGTATTCTGTTACTGTTTGTGTCAGTTTTCATAGCTGTTCCTTATCTCAATCCTATCAGAGATGGACATTATATTCAGATGTCCCAGTTTTTAACCTTTAAGTTTAAAGATGGAAAAAGAATCGAATCCCAAACCCTTCTGTTTTAGTCTCCAATGTGTGTCCTGTGATGATAGCACATGTATCTAATCAGGCATATGCCTCCCTCACAGATATTAACTGTGAAGAGGACAAAGAAAGAATAGATGGTCTACACTGTTGTTTTTATATATATATATATATATATATCTGAGTTTAACATCTATCTCCAGAAGGACCGAGTCAAATAGGAATTCCGTGTAAAGTGCCCTTCAAGGGCACGTCGGACCAGGCTGAGGCTCAAACCCCCGAACCCGCAACCTAACGA
Organism: Aplysia californica; assembly: GCF_000002075.1. NCBI lineage: Eukaryota > Metazoa > Mollusca > Gastropoda > Aplysiida > Aplysiidae > Aplysia > Aplysia californica. The sequence continues at coordinate 334,710 of NW_004797399.1, forward strand.
CACATTAGACGTGAGGATCCACTGCGGACAAAACCTTAGCAAGAAAACGAATATTTCTCTTCTATGTATCATGTTCGGCAAATTTCTCTAATTACCTTTTCGCTACCTCAAAATTACAAAGTTCTGACCGACATTTTTGGCTGTTTTGAGTCACTAAGACCATGACGCCATAAACCAATTGTTCTATGCATTATTCGGAGTCGTTATCAAGATATTCAAAGAATTGTTTCGAAAAAGATTGACAAATGAAACTCAATTTTTTTTCGGCAAATTTCTCAAAACTAGGTTTTGAGTGGATAGAACTTTGTAATTCTGAGGCAGCATTTCGTCACAGTATCACATCCTCATTCAATTTGACTTATTCCATTAACAATCGAAATGCCAACAAAAAAACAAAAAATCAGCTCACTTTAGGCACATCATGTTTTATTTCAATAATACAAAATCATGGGCACATTCCATTTCAACAAGACATCATCACCACATACCAACAACAAAACATCTCAACAGTAATGTCAATACATGTATATTATCAAAAACATTTCATTTTCCCGTAGACCAAAAAAAACAAAAAAACAACCACACATTGACTTGTCAGTTCTTGTAGCTTCTAAGGTGGGCCAACAAAACACTGGCCATTGCAGCTGCTTAACTATTTATCAAAGGTTTGGATTGGGTAAAGGGAAAGTTGGGGGGGATTTAAACATGACACCCAGCCTGGTCACAATGGAATGAAAGGAGTAGAAAATGGAAGGAAATAACGCTTCACATCCTGTCTGTAGCAATGTGTTCATCGAACTGTGAAAATGAAAATCACTATAAATATGTAAACTTAGGGCTGTTGCAATCAACGAAATTATTAAAAAAACCTGATATCTTTCTGTAAGTGAAAGTGGCAAAATGTTCATGACCATGTCTTGATTTTTATCTGGACAAGGGCTGTTTGCCACATTTCACCACAGATCTATAACACTAGGATTTCAATGCCATGAAGAGCACAGGGGGAAAACGACAGTCACAAACTGGAAATAGTGAGGGTGCCAATCTTAAAAGCTTGTGGACTTATAACATCATATTTGTTTGACTGGTGGTTTATTGTTAAGTGTTGAATGGTAAATCTAAAAACAATAATCAACCAACAGTTGAACAGAAATACAGTTAAGAGTCAAAAAGCGTTCAAAATTGGTACCCTCGAGATTTTCAGTTTGTGACTACAGTTGTTTTTCCCCTGTAGCCTAAATATATATATATATATATATATATTATATCCCTCTTCACAAGAAAAATAAAATCTTGTTTAACCCTGCTTTACAAGGTCAGTAAAAATAATTAGAGAATTGCTTATTTTTCTTGCGATATCTTAAGAAAACTGTTCTGAGGAAGAAAAAAATCATTATGCCAAACAAAACTCTCTTCACCTCTTGATCTGGAAAAAAAAATAGATCACGATTAGTGGATGCAAAAACTCTCAGTTCTCAGTCGGGGCCATGTTCAGAAGCCACACAGATGGACACCATACACAAAGGTAGGAGTGAAGTGGGGCATCATTTCTCAAACCGACAAAGCGACCAGAAGACAACCTGAAGAGCTCAGTCAGTCTTTTCTTCAACCTGAGCAGCAAAATCAGAGTCGGAGAATCCTTCAAGAGCGGTCTGCATTGAACAGCACGCATGATTTGAGTTTGAATTTGTGTAAAGAGCAGCACATCAACAAGAAAATGGTCATTCAGTGCTGGGAGAGAACAAAACGGAAAGAAATAACGCCTGGGAAAGTAAAGAAAAAGAACATACCAGTGGCGCCCCCTAAACACAATTTTTAAAGAGACAAATATATTGGCAAGAAATGGAACTGCATTACTTCACGGTTAAGAAACACAAACACAGAACCTCTCAACAAAGACATGTTGTGCTTCACTAGACAAGTAATGTATGATTCAAACGTGAGTGAAAGCAGCTTGTTGTGCATGATAAGCTGCCTTGCTGATTGTTTCCAACAGACTAGGTAGGTATAACGGAATGTTCTGGTTATGGGTGAAAGCTGGAGTAAAGTAAGCAAACCTTCCATTAGAGAAGATCACAACAAGAAGAAAATACCACTTTTATTGGTTATCACAGTATGACTCTCAACAAAAAAAAAGTTCAAAGGATTTTCAGTCCAAGCTGGTGCTCATGACTTGTTGCAAGACTAGCAGGAGATACAAATTGACAGAGAACCAAAACACAATAACGTGCACTGTCTCCAACAACTAACAATGAGGTTTTTTAATGTCTGAGGGCACCACCACAAATCCGGGAACAAACGAGAACTTTTCAAGGTCTCAAGCCAAAAAACATCTTGCGAAACCAAATGCAAACCAGCTCACTGAAGGTTATCCATTTTGCTGTGCCCTTTGGGGCTGAGACGAGGCTGACAAAGCTTCCTCAGGAGTAAACCGTTAGCTTTATTCAAAGCTCTTTCTACATTAATGGCAGCAGAAATTATTACCCAGACCTCACATCCGTCCTAGGTGTACAAACCTCCGATGAGTGTGGCTTCACAAATGGCAATGTCTGCCACTGAGAGAAATTTGCATCACAATACATACAAAAATTAAAACCACAAGGATAGACAACTTTCTCTCCCTCTCTCTTACTTCTTATTTCTCCAGGCTATTCGTTTGCCTGCCTCATCTTCTCCCTTGTATTTCTTGCATTAAGTCTGTCCGTCTTCTGTACATCTCTGTCTGTCTGTTTTACTGTCGTCAGTCTCATTTTTTAATCTCCCTAAACATCTGTCCGTTTTTCAGTCCATCTGTGTACGTATTTTTGCCTTACATCCGTCCATCTTTTTTATTTACTAAGTCTGTCTGTGTCTTATAGTCAGTCTGTCATTTTTTTTACTCCCTAAACGTCTGTCCATCTTTTTTTTAGTCAATCTGTGTACGTATTTTTACATTACATCTGTCCGTCTTCTCTATTTCTGCAATTGTCTGTGTCCAACTGTCAATCTGTCATTGCTTTACTGTCTATGTTGTTTCGTCCGTCTGAACATCTTTCTCTTTCTCTCCCTCATTCTTCCATAGAAGTTCATTCAGCTTTCTCTAGTCACACACGTTCACACATGCAAAGACATAAATTATATGAAAAAGAAACACCAAGAGAAAACATAAAATGATGTTCACAAAGAACAAATAATAACAAACAGGCATTTGTACTGTTCACACACACACACACACACACATATTCACACATGTAATGCACACATTATATAAAAATGAAACAAACACACACAAACACAAAAGTATGTAATACACACATTACATAAAAATGAAATACACACACACACACAAACACAAAAGCATGTAATACACACATTACATAAAAATGAAATACACACACACACACACACAAACACAAAAGCATGTAATACACACATTACATAAAAATGAAATACACACACACACAAACACAAAAGCATGTAATACACACATTACATAAAAATGAAATACACACACACACAAACACAAAAGCATGTAATACACACATTACATAAAAATGAAATACACACACACACACAAACACAAAAGCATGTAATACAAACATTACATAATGAAAAACATAGTGAAAGTGAAACATTATATCCACATCATTTTTTTTTTATGTATGCACAAATGGCTCACAGTGCACACATGACTTTTGGACAGAGGGTAAGCCCAGATCAAATCCTAACGGGCCACTGCATAACCCTATATGCCCTTACTATACTATCACAGGGGGTATTTTACCAATCAATCCCCTTTTTTTCCAAACCCCCAAACACGGCTGTTACTAGAAGCATGTGTCCCATGCAGAGATCTCCCAAGTTTATCTATAAATCTATTTTCCCATAGGATGGCGTACTAATCTTACTTTATCAAAAAGAATAAAAACTTCAAATGGGTATCTCCTTTTTTGAATACTCATTACCGTGGCTAAAGAGATTTTTTTTTTTTTTTATTTACAAAATCAAATATAAGGTGGAAGTAGTGGGGAAAATAAGAGAAATAAGTTAACAGCAAAATTTCTCACATGTTCGCCGGTATATGCATTACTATAGACGTACCAGATAGTGAAGGGTGAAACTTTTCAGTCCAACTGGGTGAATTCTGACGACCCTCTTCTGACCCACTAAGAATTCAAAGTACAGTCGAACTCGTCTAAGACCTGTACATGCAAATGATCACTTCCCCCCATCCCCCCAAGCACTTTACATGAAACCAAGTGTATCTTAGTCGGCAGGAAAGGATGTCCACTACAAATTCAAGTTGAAAAAATATTATTCCATTCATTCAACCACTTTGAGATCTTTCAGAAAAATAACAACTGAATATATATCATCAAGTAAAGTCTGATGGTGGAGAAAACGGATGGAGCTATAGATGATAGATTAAACAATATGGTGTCTGATCACTAAAAGCACCAAAAAAAAATAAAAAAATTAATGTGCTTTGATACTATACTTGGGTCACTGATCAGGTTCACACTCAAAATTATTTTTTTTTTAAATCACACTTGAAAATGCCACTTCCCCATAACATCTGTAAACAACATTTCTTGAAGGACACTACGCCAATAAGTCATCAATGTCTTGTAAGAGATCATCAATATCCTCATCCACAGCCGCAGCATTCTCCTCTTGAGCAAAATCTCCACCGTCTAACAAGGCAAACTCATCATCGAGAGACAGCCGAGATTTTTTCTTCACTATCCTGAAATGATAAGATCAAAAATGTTCCAATTGAGTTAGAAATAGACAAGCAATTTCAGAAAAATTTTAACTAAAACGAAAGTATGGGGGAAAAAAGAAGGAACTAAAATCTAGTCAGCCAATTATTTCTTACTTTAAAGAAATATCTTCATAGACAAAATTTGACTTTGAGCCAATATTTTTGTGATATTACTATAAACATTACAAGACCTGATTTCAGCAGACGATGTATATTTCATGTCTTAGAGTAAGAGTACAAAAATACAGACATACATCAATCAATCTGAATACCTTGATGAGGGACAAACAATATCTATTGAAGAACAACACCAAAAAAAAACCCCACACACAAAGCCATTTTTAACCACAGAAAAACTTTGAGAAATTACCGAGACTTGATGTACACCTGCCCCCACCAAAACACTTAGCTTTTCATTAACCATCCTTCTCATTTAAAGTCTAAGGAATAAAGACAAAGCTCAGCCACAAAAGTACATTTGACGACTTCTGAACCTAAAGGAATAAAACAGGTTAGACACTTCAACCAGTCAACATAGAAAAACCACAATAAAAGAAGTAGGGAGAGGTAACCGCTAAGCCCCAGTAGATATCTGGAACAGATTATCGAGCATTACTTGTGTGATGGTTCCACCCTCAAGGTTTATTTCAAGGGCAGAACAAGTGGTCTCTTATCAAGATGCTGCAGTGATAGGCAATATTATAGGACAGAAAGGAAAAAACAATTCAGATCCATTTTGGATTTGTACCTTGACCTTCCATGTGGCCGATCAAATGTAAATCTATAGCACCACAGTGGCAAATAAACCTAAAAGTGTGCTAAAAAAAAAAGAAAGAAAGAAAGAAAAAGGAAAAAAATAATATTTGGACAAGTCTCCGGCACTTACTCTGGTTCAACAGCAGCTGGAGACTTGTGTTTCACAGCAGATGAACTCGACACAACAGGAGCTGTGGCAGCGGACAGGGTGAGGCTCACGTCGCCCTGAGCAGGGAGGGGGGCGGCTGGCTGGATTGGTCTCTTGTTCTGAGGCACAGCTGCGGGGACTGAGAACGAGGGGGCAGCGTCGACGGCACTGGCCAAGGTTCTACGGTTATTATCACTGCCCACCACGGGGTTAGAGTTCACAGATAACACTTTCGGTGATTTGAAAGGAATGGGTGAAGAACTGTCGGATAAATCCAATGATAACGATAAAGAGTTGTCGTGTAAGTCCAAGATAGCGGCATCTTCTTCTGGCCTCTCGACGGACACTCTCTTCTTGAAAAGTTTCTTTTTTGGAGTAAATCCACCTTGGACTAGTGTCTTATTGCCAGTGTTGGGCAAGACTTTCTGTGTGGGAGGGACAACACTGGTGCTCGCAGAGGCTGCTCTGTTTTTAACAGTCACAGCTGAGCTCCCATGTGGCGGTTCGGGAACAGTGGGCTTGAGGCTGGAGACTGCTGTGGGCATGGGTTGTGACTTGACCCTTGATACAGGATCTGTGAATACAGAGAAAAAACAGATAATGAACTGCCTTTCTTTTCAATCAAAGTATTTCACGCTTCAAAAACTACAGCTAGCTTTGGCAGGAATAGGAGAGGGAAAAAAAGACGAAGACACAGACCACAATCTGAAAGCTTATTTTTTCTCTGTCAAGATTTGAGTTTTTCACCTCATAACTTTTACTTTTCAGTTCGTTATTTGTTGTAAAAAAAAATCATTATTGATTTCCTTTTTCATTCTTTTTTATTATTACTTTATTTCTTTTTTTCATTCCAACCAAGTTTCAAGAGTTGTTTTTTTTTCTTCAGAGTATGAGTTCTAATCAGCTGCCGAGAAATCTGTGGTGACTTTTATAAATAAACATTTGTAACATCATTTATCATCTCTGAAGGATTCACATTTACAGGAAAAAAGTCAGAACTGAAATCAATACAAGGCTAATACAATGAAAAAATATCAAAAGAATAAAGGACAGAAACAAGCTCCTACGAACCATATTAATATAAAACAGCAAAGGAAAATGCGTTGCTAAAATAACAGCCAAACACACAACTTTGGCAACTTTTAAAAACAAACTAGTAAAAAACCAACGGTGCATCCTTCATTTCCATTTCAAGGGAAGTTTGTTTTGTTTTTTCTAATATGTCACTATTGAAAGCACTGTGAACACAAAATACAATTCTATCTCAAGAGCTTTTTGTAAGTGGACACAACTTTACATATATATAAGGAAAAATATGTCATACCTTTTTCAAAAACAATGGGGCTTATGGGTACTCGAGATTTCAGAGGACTAGAGTTGAATGGTTTGACACCTGCTGTACTTTGCACCTTCACAGGGGCGCCCGAGGAAGAGAGGGCAGAACCAGGGGTACTAGAGGCTGCTTTCTGTGCCTGCATCTCCAACCTCCTCCGACGTTTCTCTGCCATGATTTCAGAAAATGACTTGATGGAAACCTCCGAGGATTCAGAAGTAGAGGCCTGAAAAGGGAAAAACAAGAGACATCAAGTTAAAAATAAGCAATATTGTACCCTGCTACTATGTCCTAAAATTCAAATCTCAATTCGAACGCTATATAAGGACATTTTTCTTTTTCACATGTTTTAAGTAAGAGTTATCGGGTATTCTTAAAATACCACCTTTTGTTGTTGGGAGGTTTCTCCCTGTGGATAAAAACTCTCTACTTTACGGCCTATGAGTGATTATTCAGTTACAATGTTTAGCCAAAACAAGGAGAACATGGTTGGAGAAAAGAAAAAAGTAATATGAAAATCACAAACCAAATTTAAAAATAAGACATTTCCCATTATGTAATGAAAGCAGCCAAATATTTTATTACATTATTGTTTCAGCCATAACAGCACAATGGAACTTAACTTTTCCAGATGTCAGACTGTTAAAAACCAGAAAAATGGTTAAAAGAGGGAAAGATGAAGAAATCTGTGAGCAAGCATTCACTTTGCTGACAACAAACTAACAGTAAAAGCAGAATCACCGCTTTATTGTACAGCATTCCAAAACCACTATTTTTCAGAGACAAGTATAAATTTTTCTACGCTGATTGTTGCAGATCTCGGTGTACTTTGCCGTACAACCCTCCTCCTTTTGAAATACGTAGTTTGAAAGCATGGTTTATTACTCAACGCCTCTAGTAGATCTATGGAAATGTTATTCACTATTCAGTAAAAACAATACAAAACACAATTCATGAGCACCAAAAACTTGGTACATATTTGCTCAAATTTTAAATAGACGTACCGGAGCAGCTGGCTCAGTGCTGACGTTTCCCAACCTGCTTCTGGCAGAAACAGACACTGTGGGCTCAGCAAAAATTTTCCTTTCCATACCAGCACCAGAAGCAGCCGCCATCTCTGGACGTTTGACCATGCCGCCTTTCGAGGACAGAGAAAGCCCAGCAGACCACGCTGCGGCCATGGGATGAGGTCCCCTCTTCCTCCTGCCCTCACGCACAGCCGCAGCCGAGTCCTCTACCTCCGGGACTTCCACAGTTTCTGTCACATGAGACAAGGCTTGCGTGGGCTTCACCAAAGCAACTGCAACATTAAAAGTTTAGTTTGCTGAGAAGTGCTTACAGAGAAATCAAGCAACACACTGTACTTCATTAGAATTAGAGAGAAGCCCATTGCAATAACATCAGTCATTTAGTGTCAGGAAAAGATAACACAGGCAAAGTTTCAATACGTCTTGTTCCCACATCTCTTTCATTTGAATGGTGTGCCTGCCTCACTTTCAGAATCCGTAGCCATTTCATGAAAAACAGCTTCAGCCATACATTTTAAGTCTTCTCGTAGCTCTGATAAAAGGCATTAACCCTCATTCAAAAAAGAAATCCGCTAGAACAGTGCTTGTCAACCTTTTTTACAGCCAGTGTCCACTTTTTCAACCTTCTAAAGGCTACAATTTTCATATTTCTAAGCAAGGGAATAAATAACACTTGTAACTAACTTGCCTGTCACCCATCAAAATTACCAAATCACCCCCTAGTTGGTGATATTGCCCAGATTGGCAAGCACTGTGCTACAGTATACTGATTTGCCATTTCCTTGGTGTGAATGACATGAGTTTCTTTACTTGGAAACCTTTCATATGGCAACTATAGATAAATTTCTTCAAAAGTACAAACAAATAAGCTGTATTTTAATTATTTACTCATCTAGACTTACCTGATTTTTTCAATGCTGGTGGCATGTAAATTTGCCGCTCCCCTTTTGACTTCTTGTGTTTGTGTTTGTGCTTATGTTTACGAGACTTGGACGACTTCTTTCCTTCATCATCACCATCATCAAGACCATCCTGGGCCTCTCCAGCTTCAAATTGAGCTGGACAAAAATAAATAAAAGACAAATGTAACACCCAAACTTACTCTTTCCCACATGCATACAATGGCCAGGATGCAAAAAATGATTTAAATAAAAACAAAAAACAGGTGTATATTCCAGACCCCACAAAGTTAATCACCTTTTTCCTCAAATGCACCACGGTGAGTTCTTCTCAGACATTTCAATGTGATGGGTTTTTTACACTCATATTTTTTTTTTAACCTACACTGTCCTGGTCTGTCCTAGTCAATCATCTGTTCAAGTTGCCCAGGTAAGTCGTTCTTGGTCTACCTCAGCATCTTTTCTCTTCTTTTTTTAAAAGTAAAAGCAATATATTCAAGGTCTTTCAAAAGAATTAACTGTCTCAAAAACCACCATTTTCCATTTTCAAAAGTTATCATTATATTCATCACGACAGAAAATAATTTAATTAATAGTACCTCAGGACATACACCTAGATTTCATGTATCAGTTGTACAATTATGTAAATTTAAAAAAAGAAATACAGTCAAAGGAGCTGAGGATTCATGTAGCATGGAAAGGCATAAAGAGAAGCATACAAGGACACAATCACTGCTATCTAGAACAAGGAGTAAGCAGGAAAGACAGAAACAACATACGCCTGCCAGTGGAATGCTCCAACAAACGTCTGAAAATCTATCAATCCCCTGATCCCCCCAACCAAACCGTGAGTTTTTAGATGGGCACACAACAACTTTGTCATAACATCACTCAACACTCCTCGGAGATGCACTTGACATTTGAAAATGATCAACTCTGAGTACATCAGAAATACGTACACGTTTGAACGTCTTGGTCAGCTGCCAGGCTGTCACTTTCTTGACAGACAACTGTGAGGAGAAATAATGATAAATAGAAAAGATCATGATTCATTATAAAACAATACTTCAGGGACAGTTCTTTCCAGGAATGAAGCAAAGGAGATTTTGACAGACACCATTATTAGTCTCACCCCATAAATCTTATTCTTATTAGTCCAGAACTGCTGTCCACTCTACCGAAAAACACAACAAATTAGACACACCCTACCCATTTCACTTCTTGGTCTTTAGTTTAGTTTAGTACGGGGTGTTACGGCGCTCGCAACTGCATTAGGTCATATGAGCGCGCCAAACACAAGTTAGTTTTATTCGCAGTTCACTGTACAGCTGGGTACGTGTCATTAGATCTTAAAACGTTAAAATTTTAAAAATTTGGTGTAAACATATATTTTCAATCTATAACAACTTTCATTTAAAAATGTAATATTTCTTGGTCTAAGACAGAACAATTAAACAAAACCTCATTACTAACTGGACTAAAGACAGAAACAATTTGAGACCTGCCACATGAGATCTAAAACACACATCAGAAAGACACAAAACTGGCAACTTGTCTCCACAAAAAGCGTCTTCTGTTTGTTAGTCACTTTCAATTTGGAACTTCCACAAAAAAATATATAGATTAACTTCAGCATGTTCCCTCAATCAAACAGACAAGCAAATACACCTTAAATTTTTTTTAAATACCATAATAAAACTAGTGGCACATCATTTCAACAAATTCAAGACTTACCGACTGGGCCCAGTCTTTGCTTTCTACTCTCTAACTTCTTTTGCAATGCTTTTCTTCTCAGCTGTGCAAAAGGGGACAAATTGTCAAGAGGTGACTCGTCTGTCTCAACCTCTCTCTGCTTGCCAACTAGATCCAAGAAAAAACATGAGTAAATATATCATTTCATATTTCTGAGTACGTGCATTAGGAATACTTCTTGTCGTTGCAAACTACCTGGACAAATTTTTAGCTGCGGGGCTGAGAAAAATCAGAGATTGTAAAAGGCAGCTTCTGCCCCTCAATACTTTGAATGACTTGGAGCATAACACAATGATAAAATAAGATATTATGAAACATCTTGGCAAGACCATCACAAGTATCCTCTCTGTTCATTACTCCTACATTAATGTTTATTTCTGTTTCCTCTACTGCACAGAAATAGAATGACAAGCAGTTTGTATTATTGCAATTCTCAGTGAGCTCTCTTTCCAAGTGGAAATGCACTATATGTACTAGCAATTTGTCATTGCTACACACACAGCAATACAAACAACACATTCAAGTTTTCCTGGATCGTCACAGGCACAAAGAGTACCATCTTCAAAAAAAATGTTTCTGAACTTAACAAAAGAAAGACATTTACTTTCAATCTCAGTTATATTCTGCTGGAAAGCCATAATCACTAATTTCTCTACGCTTCCATCAAACATTACCCCAAAAAAATAGCAAAATAGATGTTCTCAAAGTAATACTTAAAACGGGGCGCTCAAATGACCTTATGCAGTTGCAAGCGCCGTAAAACACTTACCAAAAAAAAAAAAAACCATTACTTTAAATTATGCAGTCCTCAAACAAGCTTCACTATGACTATGAATATATAGATTTTGGGACAATCTACAAGGGCAGATAACGGGCACAGAAAAATAACAATAACAAGATAGCATCAACGAACAACCTAACATGTACAAACACGTACACAAGTTCGAGTCCAATTCCACAGAAAATTCAGGCCCTTTTATAACAGTTTTACGCTCATCTCCTCCATCTTCCACAAGGTTGCGCTTCTGAGACTTCCAAGGTCTCCGCTTTTGCTTCTTTTGGTCTTCAGAAGATTTGACTGCAGTCTCAATTTCCATTTTGGTGTCTGGTTCTGTCAAAACAGCAGTGAACTTCAATTTAAAAAACTTAACTAGAAGACAAAAAACACATTGAACCACATCGCACGACTTTTCTCTCAATTTCCCTTAGATATCACCAGAATAAAATCTGCAATATCACAAATCAAAGTCATGTAATTTTTCTTTCCTTTTTTCCCCTGTTAAAATCAACTTTTACACAAAATCTGCAAGAGATGAAAAGCAACTAACCTTGTTGATAACTACCAAAAAGCAGAATAAAATGAATCATTTTAAGGAATGTAAATTTTTGTTTGGACTATCAGAAGATTGAGTACTTTATTGGACAGTAAGAAAAGCTTGCCATGACATTATTACAATTTTGAGGATACCACTTCCCTTTAATACCAGAGATTTATAAAAAGCACAACATTATGGACACAATGTTTCACAATGAAGGGAGGCTCCCACACCATTTCCGACCAAGAATCATCAACAAAACAGCGACAAACCTGTAACAATCATCACTTGTCTTCCTCTTTCACTGGGTTCCTCATCCTTGTCAAAGGTCGACATGTCAAGTCTTTTTCTTACAGGAGACAAGTTCAAGGAACCTGAGGAGTAACATAGAAATTAATGGCATTTTGTTCTTGCAAGGTATAGTTTTGCCCAGAGCTGGCCTGTGTAACTAACACAACCTGCCATGAACGATTTGTAAAACACCACCAAATCAAGAATAAAAGTTCAGCTAATCACATGCAACTTATGACCATCACAAAATGTAAGATGTTGAAATTTTTAGTCACATGGCTAGATCAGCTCAGCAAAGAGAGATGGGGACAAGTAATAATATTTCTGAAAGAGTTGATCTGCTGAGACAAAAATTCAGATAACTAGATCTATAGATGACACAGATAAATTTCTCTCTATCACACACTTTTTTTCTAGTACTTCTTTGTTCTCCAAAAAAATATCCAAATGAGTGCAAAAACAAAAAACTGAATGGAAATGCAGAAGTCGGGGGGGGGATGTATATTGACAGACTTAGCAAACCTACCGGGGCCTTCTTCCGCAGCCATCTTTCTTATCTTCTCACGACGAATCTCTTCCAGAGTCTTCACCTTCACATCCGACAAAGGATCAGACTCATCTTCCGACTCCATGGCCTGCTCCGGAGCGGTTTTCAACACCGTCTTCCTGGGAGAACCTTCACCGGCCGAGTGCACGCCCGCGTCGTGGGCTTCCACCAGCCGCGACGCTCGAGCCAACACCCCAGAGGTGGCCATGTCTGCTGTGGACTTTCCCAGCCGGTCTCGAATGCTCAGACGTTTGTGAGCACCAGGTACGATGCCATCTGAATCATAGTCCATATTGATCACTCGCTTCTTGCTTTCCTTCAATGCTTTCTTCCCCAGAGACTCCAGCGCTCCAGAGAAGAGGCGGTTCTGAGATTTCACTTTCTTGCCTGTTTTACCTACTCTCCCAGTCACACTTCTGTGAATAGCACTCTCCGCCATTTGAGCTTGAAGTTTTTTCTTAGCCAGAAGACTTGCTTTTGCTGAAACAAGGAAGATCAAATACATACGTTACCTTTAATGTACCCATCATTTGTGTACAGTCAAACATCAAAGAACAAGAGGAAACACCATGACTGTAAATTTCTGTTAGCATTGAGACTTCCACATGGTATTCAAAATATGAGAAGAAATTGCTATGTGTAATGCCTCTTCCAACTATGTTTTCAATATATATATTAGTACATCAAAGTAACGACCCAAGAGTGAATGACAATTTCTTTTTAATGGAACCTACGACAAACTTTAACAAAATATTTTTCACAAAAGAAAGCACAGAGAGTGCAAAGATTATTCAATAATCTTGAGAGAGAGCAAAAGAAACTGGGAGCATGGAGCAATGGAGACAGAGACATGCAGACACAGAGACAAGAAAAAGAAGCGAGTAACAAATACAAATGCTTACTGTAAGACTCCGCAATACGCCATTTTGAAAAGTGACATACGACAAAGTCTGACTCTGAGTTGTCAAATATATTTCAATCAATAACCTAGATTAGGTTTCGCTCAGAACACAAAGTATATAACTACCTCTTCTCCTTGCAGCTTTCTCGGAGTCTACATCAACCACAACTCTGCGCACATCAGGCTCTGCAGACCAGAAGAGATCAAAATGTTAGAGGGAAACACAGGAAATCTTTTAACAATATATAACACAAAATGGCAACCTATCAAAACACTCTATTCACTCTAACACCTGCCAACCACTCGATGAACAAAAATTCAAGTCTTCTTAGTCCTGAAAAAAAAAAATCAGTCAGGGTCTCCAAAACCCCTTTAGATTAAGATTACATCACAAACCAGAAGTGGGAAGTAAATGTGTTTTTAGCAAACACGCAAAAAGAAGTGCAAATATAAATGTGTATTTTCACACAATTTAAGATAAGCTGCACACATATTGCTACCTGCTGATTTTATCAGAATACTAGGCAGTCTGCACTCCTTAGACAAGTAAGAAAAGAAAAACATTACGATGGATAAAAATTACCAGCGACACAGCTCTTCATATTATAAAACCCAAAATAAATACTGAAAAAACTGAAGCAATTGGATGTCATTAAAGAGAAACGTATGAACACTTTGTGTTTGGAGCAAAGGACAAAGCAAACAGAAAGACAGCAATTACGGAGAGAAAAATCTGCCGGATACAAAGCCCTAAAACCCCTGCCATCTACTCAAAATTAGCGCAAAGTTCCTTACCAAAGTCGTTTGAGTCCTCCGAGTCTTCCTCCTCGCTAGTGTCCGATGAAGAGGAGTCGGAAGATTCTGACGAGGAGGATGACGATTCATCCTCGTCTTCTGATTCTTCATCTTCAGGCTCTTTCCTTTTCAAAGCTGGGACAGACTTTCTCACTACCTTCACCGTTTTAGTAACAGGTCGCACTTGCTTCGTACCAAGCCCTTGTTTCTGAAGTCCTCTTGTAGTTAATGTCTTCACATTTCCAGACTTTGGAGTTGACACTTTAGATTTTTCTGTGGGTAAAGGTTCCTTCCCAGCAGCAGCTGTATGTGAAGAAACAATACCTCTTTGAGATTGTGTCAATGCAACACAACTAAAAATCAAAACTTGTTTCCAGTAACACTTTTTCACACTAATCCATCCTCCTGAAATAATCTAAATCATCAAAGCTTTGAACAAAAAATGGAAGCTGACGCAATAATTTGTTGACCTGTAATTATGAAACTAGTAATATAACTCGCAAATCTATATTGGACAGTATTTATAATCATTCAGTTTCAACAAAACATGTCTGAACTCCTGAAAAAAATGTGTATTTTTTGTCAAATATTAAATGAATACACATATAACAGGTGAAAACATACCCCTCTTTTTCATCATGGACTCCAGGGCTTTTTGCCGAAAAATCTCTTCCATTGACATGACTTTGATGTTTTCAATTGAATCATCAGAATCTGTAAAGGAGAAGAATCACGAATGTGTATGCTTTCTACTTTCTGAACTAATGAACATGAGTGTAGGTATGCAGATTAAGAAACAACATCAGAAGCACAACCTTAGACAACATGGTCCCAGTGAAAATGAACACAAAGAACAAAAGACTTGATCTCAAATGTTATTTTAAGACATATCACTTCATATTAAGCAAGCATTAAAATCCTGCAAACATCACTGCAAGACATAGGACCCATACTTCACTGGAATAACAGAACCTTCCAACATAAACTCTGTAAAATTTTACTGATTTTCAGCCAACAACGTACGCTCCAGATACAAACAAACAAAAAAAAACAGCTGGAGGCAGAGATGTTAAAGATTTTATACCTCGAACAAAAATGTGGAAAAGTTAACTAAAACAAAAATAAATAAACTGACATTAACAAAAATTACAAATTACAAACCTTCAGCACTTGATTCAACATGGTCCTTTTCAGCATTCCCTTGAACTTTGGCCACGTTCTTTGTGGTTGCTGACCCCAAACGATCTTTGACATTCTGACGAGGAGGTACTTTAGTCCCAGCCTTCTTTTCAGCACCAGCTTTCGGCTTTAGCA
This sequence comes from Aplysia californica, assembly GCF_000002075.1. Taxonomy (NCBI): domain Eukaryota; kingdom Metazoa; phylum Mollusca; class Gastropoda; order Aplysiida; family Aplysiidae; genus Aplysia; species Aplysia californica. Next base: position 350,534 of record NW_004797399.1, read on the forward strand.
TTTTCTTTCCTTTGACAGCAGTACCTGCAGTGCCCACTTTTTTCTTAACAGCACCAGGTTTTTTCTTCGCTACCACTTTCTTTCCTTTGACAGTACCTGCACTCAGTTTCTTAACTTTCTTCACTTTTGGTTTGCCTTCTGCAGAAGGTGCTGGGCTTTTGTTAACTTTTTCAGATTTCACATTCAAGTTGTCAGTCTTATCTGTCTCAAAACCCCCAATCTCTTCTTTAACCCCTTCTGTTTTATTAAGACTGGCTTGCACATCTTTGAGGTCAGCTTTAGATTCTTGTGTTTGTCCATTTTCACGGCTGCTCACATTAGGGGGTCGCTTGATTGGTGAAGAATTACTCTCTTCAGATTCTGAAAGACACACAGGCTTCTTTTCATAAGCTCGGTATGAATCAAACATTGAGTCATTTTTAGTGACATAAACAAACTACTCCAGACCAGTACTAAACTCTGTCAATCAGGAGTATTTTTCATTGAAACAAGAATTTAAAAGATGCCTAAAAATGTTAGACACAATCTTTAATAAGCACTTCATGCACTTAATTGGGCTTTAGTCCCTCCCAGTCATAATAAATAAAAAATCTCATTTTCAGTCTTTTAAATCGAATGCTTTATACTATCATAATAATCTAGGGACACAATACTGGGAGGAGACAAAAGTGAGCGAAATTTAGTAGATATGGTAATTAACAATAGCCTTTCAAATAGGTATACAACAGAGCACAAATGTATAATATTGACAGGGGAAAAACTACAAGTGACAAATGTTTGATGAACTTAAAGAGCAACACGGGCAGGAAACGTTTTAGCCTCCTTCTCAAAAGGTGACAGCCAGTGGCTCCACTCTTCTAGATGTACTAAAAGAGCTTTGAATGTACTTTGAAATTATACCATATATTTGGCTCATAACTGTATAGATTCACTTAGAATCTTCCCTGAAACGTTATTGAAACAACACCACCGAACATTTGTGATGTGGAAACAACAAAAACAATAGGCAGAAATAAAAGAGACAAGACAAAAAAACAGATGAAATTTTTTTAAAAAGAAAAAGTTGAATCCCTCCAGCCACTCAGAAAATGAAAAAACTTCCCACTGCCATATTATTTCAAACAAAGACAGCTATAATGGAAATTAGACGACACACACACAGTAAGAGCCATAACTTTCCAGTACCTGCTGGCTGAATGATGACTGGGGGGACCTGAGGGACGGAGAACTTGCCGGAAGAGCTCTCCTCAGCTACTGGAGCAGTGACGGCAGCTGTAGCTGAAACAAACAGACAAGAACAATAACATTACGGTTAAATAAGTTCAGGATGAATACTTGCAGCGTACTCAACATTTTCGTTTACAAAGAAAGATGAACAGCATAACTCCATAACACTTAGAAACATAAACAAGAAACTACAACGATCATAAAAATATCCCTTCTGTTTCAAAAATGTTAATCTCTGTATGAAAGAAGTGTTAGTCTTTTCAACAGAGAAGAGCATTTCAGAGATAGGTCAAGGTTCAATTTCCACGAAAACTCCCTAGCTTCCAAAGTGCCCCCCAACAAGCACTCAAACCAAGGCCATCCACACCTACGTCAACAATTACCAAACATGGGAGAACAGAGAACCTCATGCTTGCTTCTCCCTCTTTCAATTCCTTTCATGTACATAATCATACAACCACTCTTTTATATACACATAAGATTAATTCAGTAAAAGCCACTTTTTTTAAAGTATGAAATGAATGAAGAGTCTTAACAAGCATTACATAAAATGTTGTTACAAGTCATAACAGCTGTAGAAAGAAACATGTTGGTCCAACAGTAAAAGTCGAACAGATATACTAGTCAAGACACTTCAGTCACCTCTAATTTCCCTTCCAGCACTCGTGAACAAACAAGAATGTGTCACAACATGGTGGAATCAGGCGCTCGTCAATTTTTGGGAAAATGGGGTTATTGGTATTATCTAAAAGCCTGTTCATTTGCCCTCCTTTGGGTGAAAAAAATATTCATCTCTTTTTAGTAGAAGTCGAAATATTTGCGACTGAAGGAGGTCATGGTCGACTGGTTTCAGAGGTACAATTAGCGAGAAAATGGCCGCCAAAGTTTGGTAACTTCCTTAGCCCCAGAGTCCTTGGAAACTGAAAATTTACATTTTTTGTGCCTTTAATCAATGTATTTAAGTAAAATCCACGCGCAAATGTTTTTAAATTGACATAAAATGTGTTTTCTTTGAATTCATTATTTTGAAAAGCGCCTGATTTCACCATGTTGCCTCACATGAACTTTTTCCTCTGCACAATAAAACAGAACAAGAACAAAACGCACCTGGCTGTGTTGAAGTGACAATGTCGCTGGTCGGTCTCGGTTTGACATGCTTGAAACCACAGTTAGCTTTTGTGCATCCACTCGGTTGACTCTCCCAAAAGCATGCGACTTCCGTCTTCCCCACTGGGACCTACAATAACAACAACACATAGAGGCAAAGGTAAAAAAGGGACAATTGTCCTTGTTTAATGCAAAATTTAAACATGAATCCCTCCATAGTAGGACAATTATTTTGCCTTGATGATAAAATGAATTTTTTGTTCTTGGTGTCTTGTTTCTCTAGCCCAGTCACTTAAATACACTTTGTTCCAAGTAAATTTGCCAGGAGCACTTCCCCCTGCAAACATAAGTATTAAAACTTTCGAACAAAACTTTCCGTTCTAAGGAAAACCAGCGTAAAAATCTCTGGCACAGAGTATCTTTGTGTGGAGGTACAGTTTAGCTGAGGAAGCAATGTCTAACGTTCAACAATGTCATTATCATCTCCCTCCATTGCACTTGCATCAGTGTCCTAACAATCAGCACTACTTTCTATAGCTTCTTCACCTTTCAGCTGTGTAGGTTCACTTTGCCATAATTCACACTATTAAAATCAACTGACCTACATTCAACTGGGCACTAAAATTATTTGATCCAAGTGTTAGATTATCTGAAAGGGCTCACAAATCCCCCCCCCCCTCCCTAAACATTATTTTTGCAAGGGAAGCCACATGGACAATATGTCACAGTCGGTTTTCAAGAGGTATCACTACAATTACAGAATCTCTATGTGTGAGCAGCTCCAAACAAATAATGACGTTTGGGTTTTTTCATAAGAGTTTTACGGCACTTGCAACACAATAAAGTCATACAAGTGCCGAAGATTTATGGTGTTACAAGGGAGTAACAAACACAAAAAAAGAAGGGAGAGAAAGATGATAGATGTTTGATAGGAAAGAAGGAGCAAACCACATCAGAGCACACGGCAATCACCCACAAATAAATTATGAGCACAAGGAATCTCCTGTGTGCATTACCATATGTGGTAACAAATGGGAAGAATTATCCTCTGCCAACAAGGTCACGAAAGGTGCATTAACAATATTTGACACATTCAAATTATCATGAACACACAATTTCAAGCAATACGCTTATCAAACAACTCACATCACATGGAATGACTTACAACTTCAAAACTTGAATGCCTGAATTTGCACATAGGTCTGTAGCATCCTCCCATCTGCCAGTGCTGACAAATTATTCTGTTAGACTTTGCAGCTTCAACATGTCGGAATGGACATGCACTGCCCTATAGAGACAAAATGAAAATTGCTTAGTATTATTATTAAAATTTGAGTGACGAGAAATTTAAACTTACTTGTATGCTTCTTACAACAGTTCTGACATTGTTTCATATATTTCCACAGATAAAAAACAACTTTTGACAAGAAAATAAAGTGTGTAGGTGTAGGTGTGGGTGTGTCTGTGTGTGTGTGTGTGTGGGTGGGTGGGTAGGTAGGGAGGAGGAAAGGACTTTCACAACTTTCAAAAGAGATAAAACCAGAGGCAATTTTTCTTTCTTCAGGCATTATAATTTTGTATCTTGTACTGTAAAAATGCAAAACACGCAACTAAGCCCTTGTAAACAGAGTGAACCCCTTTTATTACCTTGTCTGAAAAATGGTGTTTTTAACTCCATAGTAGCCTCCCAAATGACATTGTCAGGTTATGATATGGATTCCTGCTTGCCAAGAGATATTTTCCCAACAATAAAACACTGTACACACAACCCATACTGACCTTAGCACAGGTCGACGTGAAGAAGAAATAGCAGTCATCCCCAAGGGTTGCCATGGTGGTTGTCCGTCAAACTGTGCTATCGAATGAGAGGTGCAATCATAAATTGAAAGAAGTTTGAAGACAGAAAACAGCAAAGACTCTTGTTCTGGATCACAAGTTCACAACAGGGAACAACAGGAGGCAATTTTTCTGAAAGAGAGAAGAAAAATCTGTATTATATTAAACATCTCAAAACATTACAACTCCTTTCCAGCATGCTTCATACCTCTACACCCACAACCCTGCTGGGGAGATGGGCTTTTCGTTGGTGCAAAAAGCCACAATAAAAGCTTCTATTTCCCCACCAAGGCTACCGACATGTGCGTAACCATGTGTACTTCACCATGACACAAAGGCAATGGGAAAGTAGTCTTCTGAGACAACTTCAACAGAACAGACAAGGGAATAGATGCATACACTGGAAAAGTGTTGACATCTGGGGTATGGCATACACAAAACAAACTCCCAGCCATGAGTCTATCTTACTCCTCATAAATCACCCAAATAGTGTCATTGAAATACATCATGTTTATTTCAGTTATTTAAAATGCGAGACCATGCCTTTATATTCCCCTGGCTGAACTTCTAAAAGTAAATTATAAGCATTCAAAAACTAAATCGGTCGTTCCGATTCTTCCGTAACTCGCAAAATAGATGTGTTATAGAGCAATGCAAACAGTTGAACCTGTCTGTAATGGTCATTCTCAAGTTACTGTAAAGTAGATATTATGTATGGGTTGGGTCTGAGATAGGGTCATTTACTAGACTTGACAAAGTTCTCAGATGATTCAAAATCTGAAATCTTAATATATTTCCATTTTGTTTCCACAGACTGTTATCTAACAAAACTTTTTTGTATACACGTACACGCTCAGTCTGAAGACCTTTGGCAGAAAAATTTTGTTGCAGGGGATCACAATGAGCAGGTTTTGAGGCTGACTCGAGGAAAAAACTACAGACCATGCCCACGTTGGACAGACAACAACTAGAGAGCCCTTAAGGCAGGTTCGACTGTATTTTAAAGAGGACAGTGAACAGACAATAATATAATAATACTAATCAATCCATAGTACCTAACAAAAATGAAGAGAACAGATTTGAACAAGCGAAGAAGTTTCAATATCACTTAGAAATTTCAGTCAATCTATCACAAAATTTTTGAAGTCCAAACTTTTCATTGCATTTGAATTTGATCAAAGTTAGTTTAGTTTAGTACGGGGTTTTACGGCGCTCGCAACTGCATAAGGTCATATGAGCGCGCAATCTGATCAAAGACAAACATGAACGCCAAAACAAACACAAAAGCACATCTGGGTAAACATACCTGCCACTATTACTCATGAAGAGTCATCTCTGCAGCTGAATCGTCAGGACTGGGTCCATCATGGTCCAACATCAGAAATACAACACAGCCTAACAGCTCTTTTTTTCCACCTAGGCCTACTTGTCCCCAAATAATAATTCTAGGTTTACAAAACAAAGTACTGACCCAGTAATTCTTTCTTGCTTACTTTTTCGTTTTAACAATACCATCTGGGGACAATCTTACTATTGATACTTACTCCATAAAAGCAGCTTCAAATATGTAACATTTAATACTCGTTAACTGTAACTGGAGTCTAATCCAGCAACATCACTTGTCTTCATCTTTCAACAAAGCCTACACCTGAAGCTACCACCAATTTTCAATTTCTCCATATCTCGCATTTACACAAAATGTCTTGTGAGTTTGTTTTATGTTGAGGTGTTTTTTTACTGTACTTCACTAAATATATGAAACCCTACATCATTCATGATTTACACTTCAGCTTCAGGTTAAGAAAAAATGAGCAGACAGAGCAAATTTTAGGGGACAAAAATTACAGAGACTCCTGACAATACCAAACAGACCACAAGTGCAAAGACGAACTACAAAAACTCATGCTACAATAAAGATAACTTAATTTTTTTTTAATCCAAAATATTTTCACCGTCTGTCTTCACTGAAAAGTTGTAGCTTTAAAAAAAAAAAAAAGAAATTTGAACGTCTGTAGAGAGATTTTATTTTTGTGCTCCCACTCTCATCTTACCTCTAACTCCAAATTAGCCCCAAAAGAAAAAACAAAGCTATAACAAAGAGAAGCAAATCTGAGGAATATTGATCAAAACGGATACAACAAAACCCATAAATGGGAAGAAGCCAAAAACAGAGAAGAAGAAGCCAATTCGAGAAAAAAGTATCCCATTTTCAAAAAAGCGGATAAATGAGCCTTTGGATGTCAACTTTATGAGGACAGGAGAGACGACGACTCATTTCCAACGAATATGCCAAGTCCAGCGGAGGAAGACGAGGAAGGTGAAAGTTGCGGTTTCAAAATTGAAACAACTGATAGCGGTGCAGGGGAGTTGAAAGAGGGAACGGCTGACCTTAGTCTCCCACCCTTCAAGCCTGTCAAGCAGCCTTGTCCCCAAGTTGAGATGCAAGACGGAGCGACACAATTTGACTCGATGCGAGGTCAACATTGAGCATTTGTGATAAAAAATTTGTTATAGCTACCAATAATTTGTTATTTTTACTTCTTTATTAAGGCATGCAACTCTACACCTGGGTGCTTCGAGACCAAGCAAGAGGATGGACCAGTGTCAACTCATCTTAACTCTTAGAGCTCTGTTCGCGACTATTTGCATCAGTGCTCGCACATGCTCAAGGCCTGATTGCGACTATTCGTTAGCGTTAGAAACCGAGAAACAAGTTTTTTGTGCGGTCCTGAACAGCGCTTTTTATATACCGTTGACCACGCGTTTTCAATCCTCTGACCAATGCCTTTTTTTCACTGACCAGTGCGTTTTCGTCAGGGCTCCACCTTTCAAGCATGGCAGAAGCAGAGGAAGATTTGCGTTTCTTTGTTGATCTAATGCCTGAGGAAGACTCAAATGATGAAGAATTTGAAGGATTTACAGCCGACGATGTACTGATGGAAGAGCCGAACCGGGGGTAACTAAATGTACTAGACTTTGCCCCGTCTCATGATGCTGACCACCCCGCCGATGTAGAGTCCGGTTGGAAAATGTTCACCAACAACGTTTCAAAACCCCCAGTCAGTGAATTCACAGGAGCCACACTTCTGGCTACCATTAACGTTGACATGAAACCAATTGACTTCTTCAAGACATTCATTGACGATGAACAGATTGGATCTTTCGTCGCACAAACCAACGAGTATGCTTTTCAAAAGCAGAGCGCAAGTGATGTGGGAGAGAACAAGTACTTAGAAAAGTGGAAGAGGGTGACTTTGGAGGAGATGAAAGTGTTCCTTTCAGGTAATGTATGGAATTTTTTTCTCATTACCCACAAATACTAGATCTAGATTTTAGTTTTAGACTTGGACTAGAATTCTTTAGATCTAGATCTAGATTAGATTATGATACATGTCAGGAGGGAACAAGATCTGTTTGCAAACTCTGTGATGTCTCTTTAAATCGTATTTTCAGTAGGCTAGACTAGATCTAGAGCAAAACCATTGCGGCTATGGTTAGCTAGAACAATAAAAATGGTGGTCTGCTAGCAACTTCAGGACAGACAGAGAAAATAGTCGTCGGCCTTCTACAGGCAGCCAATGCTTTAAACAAGGGGCACCATGTATACATGGATAATTATTATACCTCCCCTGCTGTTTTATTTTCTGTCAAATAAAAACACTTTGCCTGCAGCTTTTGCAGACCCTTCACACAAAACAGCTTTTCTTTTTTTTAACGTTAACCTTTTGTCCCTTAACATTTCTAACAAAAGTATCAATACACAGCATCTATCAAGCAGTATTCTGTCATCATTTTTTTAAATGAGAAACAGTATTGAAATCAGGTTTTGATGCTTACTTTGTGAGTTTGTAATGTTTTTATTTTGTGCCGTAACATTTCTAAACAACATGATTGGGGGAAGAAAAACCATGCTTAACCCAAAAACCAAAAATTGAACAGCTTTGCTACTCTACAGATCAAAGGGGAGAAGGATACTACCCCTTTGGTCAAAATTTTGAGCTTTGTACTCTGACTTGAAATTTTGCCCCAGTTGTTACCGTTTAGCCCAATATAGGTGGAATGACCCATATAAAAATGCATCATCGAGCAAAAGAGCACCTTTCTGCAAGACCAGAGTTGAAGAGCTATTATTTCATAAGGCCACCTCTATTCTCACCCGGGGTGAGAATAGTGCAGGCAAGTCCTTTGGCTATTCTCACCCGGTGCGCGTTCACCGTTATAGCCTAGATCTAGGCCAACAAATTTTGCGTTCACCCTAAACCACAGAATTCTACACTGTGATAACAGAAAAATTGTAGAATTCTGTGCCGTGAACAAACGTTCCATTACAACTGTAGCCTACTAAAAGCGTACAATTTTGTCTGTGGGCAGTGGAGAGAGAGAGAGAGAAAGAGAGAGAGAGAGGAGTAGCACGAGAACTTCCGGGCAAAACAAAATGGCGACCCGCGTAGTTCGGCTCGAGTCAAATTAAATAGCTGTAGCATCTTTGTAGACAACCAAATTAATTTACTTTTGTGTTTTAACATCATTTTTTAACTTTGTTTTGGTCAATTTGATCGTCCACACCGATAGACAGTATTCAGAAAGAGACAGAGAGAGAGAAGAGGGGAGGAGTAGATCTTGCGAGAACTTCCGGGCAAAACAAAATGGCGACCCCCTTTGTTCGGCTCAATTTGAAAAGTGAAATAGCCATAGCATCTTTGTAGTCGATAAAATTAGCTTACTTTTGTGCTATAACGTAATCTTTTCTTTGCCTTTATCCATTTGATCATCCACATCGATAGAAAGTATTCCGAAATTAGGAAAAACAGGTCTTGTTTCAAACCGGGTGAGAATAGCCTAAGGCTAAGGTGGCAAGTCTCACCCGGGGTGAGAGGTCAATCGTATTTCTATTCTCACCCCTGGTGAGAATAGCCACTTCCATTTCATAAAGTCGATTTTGAACCTCACTTGTCACATCCGGATACCCATCTTTTGACATCAATCAACTCCAATAGAAAGTTCAGGCTAAACATTCAGAGAGGAAAAATGCTTGATGAACTTGGATTTTTGATTTTGAGAAATGAAAAATTTTCTAAATCCTCTGAGAAACTGGATCCCCCACCACAACTTGAAAAAAACTGCAGATTAATCTTCATTTGAAAACAGAAGAAGAAGACAGTTTCCAAACAAAAATGACAAGCTGAAAGCACTGCACACCAGAGTCCAGAGATTCAATGATCAAGTGACTGGCTTAAAAGAACTGAGACCACGAACGTTGAGATACGACCGTAAAAAGCACTCGACAGACTTGGACTCCATGATAGACAGTATTTGCAGACACTGCTGCAATACAACCCGAACAGATTGTCCAAACCCAAAATCCAACATGTTTACCTTTCAGTTTCACCTTCTTCTGGGTTTCATCAGATTTGTGACAACCGCCAACTGAAAGTGAAAGGATGAAAGGTGACCACGCCACACAACGCCATATATTATACTATCAATATTATGAGTGCCCACTGAACAGACAAACGACAGCGCACACACATGCATCAATGAATAATAAAAGCAAAGCGTTGACTTGGTTACAACAATGCTTTTCTTTCGAAGTTACTGGTGACACAAAGCCAAAGCTGTCTTGGCGTGCCGTGCCGTGTCTTGGCTTGGGCTATTTCTCATTTGATGACAAGTCCAATTGAATTGAAATTGAAGCAAACCGTTCAAACCAGACTGAAAAGTTAAAACGATAGCTCCAATTTTCTAAGCAGAACAAGATAGCAACACCCTTAAGTCATTGAAAGGCAAAGCGTAATCCCAAATAATTTATGAAGTACACGAGTAAATTGAAAAACTATAACAGTAACAGTGACAGCACCAACCAGCAACACAGTTCAGTGACCAACTCATTCACTTCTTCCTATCTTCAGATTCAATCTCGATCTACGCTTCAGAATAGTTGAAAAACAAAAAGACTAATATGAACGAAATGAACATAATCTACCCGCTTACTGTATTTTCAGTTTCTTTTGAAATTGTACAGAACGTTGAAACAACGTATAACAAAAGGCGTCGTTGTTTACTTGAGCACAATCGAGATCAGATCTATCTCGTCCATCAACAGTTCGACTTCCGGTTAGATCTAGAGAACTTCCACTTCCGTTTTGCATAATACTAAACCCAGATTTTACTGGGTGAGCTAAATAGAATCTACAATGTATTAGATCCAGGCCTAATTAATTTAATTATTTACCCTTCTGTCACTCGGCCTGACCTTTTTTGCTCCTTTAAGCCTAGCACAATGAGCAGGCAAGGGAGTGCGAATGATGTTTTCTTCCAGTAATAATGGCTGTATGCCAACCATGTGTAAAATACAAATAACATTGAACAGTCAAATCATCAATCCAAATTCCAAACAGATCTTTCAGACACAAATCAAGAACGGAAGTAATAGATCTATTTCAAACTCTAGAAATATTACTCAAATGTGAAGAATTTTGGTGAAAAACGAAGAGTTCAATAAAGGAAAGGAAGAAAAGATCTCTCCCAAATACAAAGAAAGCTAAAATAAACAAAGGATGACAGGACATACTCAAACTAACTGAGGAAAGAAAGCAGTCAAAATCGAATGTCGAAAAGTAGGCCTACTTACGTACCTAATTATTTATAGGCCTATTATTTGAAGGGGGGGGAGAAAAAACAAATTAACCTATATATGTAATATGAAGCAAAAGAAACACTGATAACAGATCAAAGTCAAGAAACAGTTAAGAATTATTTTTTTTAAGTCAATACATTTTAATACAGTGCATGCACGGCACAAAAATCATATTCAACTCGCTGATCCTGGTATGTGCTTCGACTTCGACACACAAACATGAGAACAATTCCAGTTTGCCTACGCCAAAAGAAAATAACAGAGCCTCCACTAGATCTATATGCGATTTCCCCTCGCTCTGGGTAGGCACGGAAAACGGGGAAGTTAGGCCTTCTCAATCCCATTCCAAGTCTTGGTTTTGGTTTTGATATTCCGATAGTTACAAATTTTAAAATTACAACCGCGAGCGGAGCGAGTCCTCAATATCTTAACAAGTGATCTAGCTGTCAGTTTTCGTGGTTATGAGCGGGCAGGACAATTTAAAGCCTATCAGCCTCGCCCTGTCACTGGTGTCAACGCCCACTCCTGTCAGGATTGTCCCAAACTTTGTTAGAAAATCAGAATATTGTCTAAACTCTTCCTAGCGGTGCCTGCATTCCTGCACGCTCTTATTCCGTCGGTTGTCTCCTCGACAGTGATAGCCCCCGTATGGGAGTGGCGACAAGACTCGGCCTCAAAGTTTGCGAGCTTCACATGCCGATGTGGTTCAACAGTCAATTGCTTTGGCCTACACCCAATGCCCAGTCGTCGGAGAGGTGGTCATGTCGTGTAAAGTGCGCTCCGGTTCTTTCCCACCATTGTCGGTCATCTCCTCGCTCAGCCTCCACTTCTTGCAGGCCTGTTGTCAAACGCAACAGGTGACCCGCAGTAAATGAGGTGGTTGTTCGAGAGAATCCCTCTGGCAATGGTTAGAGGAAACGTATCCTCAATATTGACGGCCCCACTGGCTCAAGAGTGATGGATCACGGCCCTGGGACATCAATCAACAGGATGACACATAGGACACGGAGTCACCGATAGTCCAATGGTCTCCTAAAGAGCCATTTCTAACACAGAATGGGCACATCCGCTTGGAATGAGAAGGATAAAAGTTTCCGATCCTCCAACTTTCTCAAGACCATCCTGTACATGTATATAACTGAAATGTCTTCCCAAGCTGTGTTGACCAGCCACTGGACAAAGTGGACATTCTCTTTGTACTGGACGCCAGCCAAACGCCAGCACAGCCGTGGGAAAGACCAACTTCCGTAAGGAGGTGGATTTTGTGGGGCGTCATGTAATCTCTGAACATCAGCTCTGACACCGTCTGGGTAGGCCTGGAGATAGAAGCGGACTACGCTTGCCTCCAGTTTAGCCTGGACGATCACAAGGCTCTCAAGGTTTTGTTGTTGTTTTTTGGGTTTTTTTGTTTTTTAATAGTAAGGTTTTCGGCTCTCACAACTGCATAAGGTCACATGAGCGCCAAGGTGTTCATGTCAACAGAGAAGTCCAAACTCTCAAGTTTGTGCCTTAAAAAGGAGGGTGTAGAAACCCAGGTGCCGGTGTCAAGTATAATGTTTTTAAAAAAATGGAGTGGATAGTGTCCTGGGAGGTCGACCTGGGGTCCAAGACATTATTTTGTCAGTGGTCAACCGGTGGGGAGCGACTTGATGCAGATAGAGACTGTATCATCAGGTGTCCATTCGTGACAAATACAACCCAGTGTGTTGTGCAGCAACACTAACAGATTGTCCACTATTGGCGCCTGTGTTGATTAGTGTATTAATGGATTCTAGTTAGTTTTAGTAGAGGTTTTACGGCGCTCACAGCTTCATAAGATCATATGAGCGCCAGAAGATTAGAGGTGTTACAAGAGAGTAACAAACATAGAAAAGAAGAAGGGGAGATAAGGACGATAGGTGTTTGATAGGAAAGAAGAAGCAAACCACACCAGAGCACCCGCCAATCACACACAAATGGACTCTATTGGCCCCGCTCTAAAAGTATCGAAGAAGCGTGTCCCCCCCACCCTGCCGTATTATTTTTCTTTTTTTGGGGGGGGGGGGCGCACCCCCGCTCCTTATTCCATACCCCCCGTTTATTATTTTCCAGCTTGCCACGACCGACGATCATGTGAAACATTATACATGTATATAGAATCTAGATATCTGAATGAAACTTCTTTTTTTTTGTTGTAAATGGCAAATTACCCTCAGTATAGAATTAGTAGGCTGCCGGTACCGGGTTCATGGCTACCTCAATTGTCTGTCTGTCCCCGTAGAATTATGCAAATTTAGAAGGCCAAATTATGCACAAAAAAGCAAAATTATGCAAAAATATGCAAGTTAGCGTAACACCATTCTCGACATGATTCAGTAGTAGTAGTAGTAGTATGAAGTACGGCTGTGGTCAGGCTAGTCGCCTATCAGCCGTTCGTTGCTTTCGTTGCTTATTCCTTCCTGCACGTTGTTTTCACACTCTGGTATCTGTAGGTTAGTGCTCATGGGACATGGATCTGGCAGTTTGAAACCAATCTAGGTTCATAGAGAATTTATGTTCCTTCCCGACCACTTGAAAGCATTCAAGGATGGTGCAGACACCACATTTTCCGGTAGGAAATTCCAAGCGTTAACTGTGCGTACGCTGAAGAAGTTTTGGCGGACTGCTGTTTTCACATGGGTTTTTTTTTCAATGTTTTGACTGTTTCTCCTGGTGTTAGAGTGCAGAACACGGGGTAAAATATCTCCCGTTACGTTGTAAATTCCTGTTAAATACTCGTACTTGTAACATTCAATCATGTCGCCTCTAGCTCTCCGATAGTACAGCGATGGCAGATCCAATTTTCTGAGACGATCGCAGTAAGCAAGGTGCTGTAGTTCAGGAATTAGTTTGGTGGCCGACGTTGCACTTTTTCAAGTTGTTCTTCATCACCTTTAAGTCTGGGGTGCCAGACCACATTTCCATACTCTAGATGAGGACGAATGATTGATTTGTACAGAGTAGAAAGGGACACTTTGTCCAGCATTGTGAAACCTCTCCACATCAATGCGAGAAGATTGTTAGCTTTGTTGGCCTGGATACTGACGTGTTTCCTGAATTTTAGATCACTATCAATATTCACACCTAGGTCTTTTTCTAGTCTCACAGATTCTAGAGTGATGAGTTCACCTTTGGTTGTCATCTTGTACTCGCATGGGTTTCTATTTTTCCCAATGTGCATAACCTTGCATTTTTCTGCATTAAACCTCAATTGCCACGCATCAGACCAGAGCTGGAGTCAGTTCAAGTCATCCTGGAGGTTGTGTGAAAAATCGGGTACTTCAGCAAAAATCTTCGTATCATCCGCGAACAGAAAAATAGCAGAGATGTTTTGCACTTTTTCAACACGAAGTTTCATGATTTACATGTTTTATGTACAGAAAAATTGAAAACAGAACATGTCAGTACAGTATCAGTAATTTGTTGTGTATTTGGAAAAGAAAACAATACACATCAGTTAAAAAAAAAAAATAAAAAAAAAGCAACCAAAAATGATAATCTCTGTAACTTTCAGCTGTAGATCTAGAATCTAGATCTGTAGAGGAAAGAAAAATATTTTTAAAATAATTTTTAAAAAGGACTTCTGGACCTCTGATACTGGCACATTACTAAAACCAGGGACACCTGTCAAACATGAAACATCAGCAGACATGAGAACAACAACTTTTGATGGATTGAAAAATTGAACATGCTCAAGGAACAAAATCACAACCCATAACCAAGATCTTCGAAAAAGGCATATAACCAACTTTTCACTTAAATAAGACTTATTACGGTGATTACGTCCCTTTAGTCACATGACGAGGCGTTCATTAATTGTTTTGTGAAAAAAAGGGGGGGGGAAAGTGAAAAAACGCGGATAATCCAAAATTATGCAAATGTTGCAGAATTACGCGAGAAAACGCGGCCGCGCCGCGGCCACACAATCGCATTATCCTGCAGGGACAGGTCAGTACACAAATGGGGAAAAGTTGCCACTGTTACTAAAATCACTAAAATTTCTTGATCTCTTGTTCTTTTATTCACTGCAGGAGAAATAAAACAGATTTGTACTTACTAGTACAGGGGTATGAGGTTGAATGTGCCATTCCCCCC
>NW_004797399.1:366811-367828 GCF_000002075.1 Aplysia californica
TCTCTCTCTCTCTCTCTCTCTCTCTCTCTAGGTTTGTTCTCCTGAGCAAGCAACATTTTCACCACATCTCTTCATGCATCTTTGTTTTCATTGTATGATCCCACCTTTATTCCCTGTTTAAAAATCCCACAGTTAGTTAGTTAAGTTAGTTAAGTTAGTTAAGTTAGTTAAGTTAGTTAAGTTAGTTAAGTTAGTTAAGTTAGTTTAGTTAGTTTAGTTAGTTTAGTTTAGTTAGTTTAGTTAGTTTAGTTAGTTAGTTAGTTAGTTAGTTAGTTCGTTAGTTAGTTAGTTAGTTAGTTAGTTAGTTAGTTAGTTAGTTCGTTAGTTAGTTAGTTAGTTAGTAAGTTAGTTAGTTAGTCAGTTAGTTAGTTAGTTAGTTAGTTAGTTAGTTAGTCAGTTAGTCAGTTAGTTAGTTAGTTAGTTAGTTAGTTAGTTAGTTAGTTAGTTAGTTAGTTAGTTAGTTAGTTAGTTAGTTAGTTAGTTAGTTTGCGTGTTTGTTTGTTTGTTTATGTTGTTTGTTCTTCAAATAACATTTGTACGTTATCCAAAATTTGAACATTTTTGTGAAGGTTTCATCGCCTATTATACTACACACTGAACAGTTACATCTTGTGACCACGGATCGTAAAGAAAAGTTGGTGCAATACTGAAAAAAGTGGCTAATGTGGAGGTGGGAATAGAAAGTCGCACTTCTATTTTTACATGTTATGTTTTAATTTCCTTAGCAAACAACGCAGAAAGAAAAGGTGTGAATGATTCCAAAACGAATGCTGACTTCGTAAAACCATATCACGTCACAATTAACCCAGTTTCATTTTTTTTCCTAAGATCCCATAACCCGCTACCACGTAGTGTTCCAGTTCCGCTGTGGTTATATTATATATTTATCGGAATGCTTTGATGACAGTTAGCACGCCTGGCCAAGACGGCTTCTGCGGCGCAGAAAATAAATAGACTGAATACGACTCTTTGAAGTTCTCTTAAATAGAACAGGGCACCTGCTGACTTCCCTCTCCC
>NW_004797399.1:368139-369822 GCF_000002075.1 Aplysia californica
CCGAGATGCAATGCATTTTAAAACACAACCTACCAAAAATCAAAGCAATAATGTAGAGGGGCCTGAGAGGCCTGCATAAAAAACAGCATTTAAATTATTGTAAGAAAACGAATTTTAGTAGGCCTACTTTAAGTAGAGCGAGACGTAATAACTTCTCATAATTATAACTATAACAGTTTAGTTTTCATTGGTGTAGACCCATGGCCCCGGGTTTGGATCCAGACCCTAGCTTGCTGCACCAGATCTTGCCTATATAAAAAAAATGAGCCTTAATCTTAAGCATTAGATCTACAGCATGACAAATGCGAAGAGCTAGGCTTAGCATCAACTGATAGCGACATACGTGGACAAGTTCAAAATCATTTCACGACTTTCAGCCTAAAATCCCACCAAACGGTTCGTTGTTTTCTCTCGTAGTGTTTTTTCCCCCTGACGTACCTATTTTGCTATTTCAGTAAGGATGAGTACAAATGTATGTATATATTCTATTTTTGTTTGTTTGTTTGTTTATTTGTTGGTTTGTTTGTTTGCTTTTGTTTTTGTTTTTTAACCTTAATCATGGAGGCATTAATATTAAATGTTCACAATTCTTTTCCTTCAGGAGAACTAAGATGCCATTGCTATTATAATTCAAACTAACATAATGCAAGTTCACGTTTTGAAAAAATGAAATTGACCAGGAATGAAGATTTCTTTCCTTTTAAAAAGTATTTACTTCTTCAACAGAGAAATATAGTTCTTTGACTAATTATCAACATAACCCCTTTCAAACCTCACCCCTTGTTTCGTGTCACACCATTGAAATGCTAGTAATAGTCAATTCATTGACCGTCTGATGGAGATGACAATAATAATAGTGGTAACGACAACGATTATGTCCATGAAGCCGCTGTCCTACAACTTGCTTTTTTAAAAAGTTCAATGTAGTTGCTTTAACATCAGCATCGAAAGATTTAGATAATTAACGAGGCGGGCTTTGACCCTGTCTGTCAAGGCCAACCCGGGCGGAGGGGAAAACATTGTCTCAATAGAAAGACCGAGATACTCGACAAAAAAAAATCCCCTTACATGAGAATCGAACCCAAGTCTTTTCTGCTCTCTTATGACCTTATGCAGTTGCGAGCACTGTAAAACACTAACACCCCCACCCCCCTCCCCCCAAAAAAGAGTCCTTACATGACAGTTGTTTAGTTCGCTGTTTGGGCAGTTCCTTCGAGTGAGGCATTCACCCATATAGCTCGACAATGTTTCCTGTGACTTTAATAACTCAAACTGTATCGTTTCTTAATAAAGGCCAACACTACTTCGCTTCGTAGAAGCGTTCTCTGCTGAAGCAAGTCTACTGTTGCCTCTGACACTGACAGGCCTGCCCCCATTTGTTTATTTTTTGTTTGGGGATTTTCTTCGAATCTGAAAACCATTGACCACATCTTGCATATTTGTGATCTCATTTTCAAGTCTTCTATTTTTCTTTTAAAAATCTAAGTTCCTAGAATTCTACAGTTTTAAGAAAATAAAGTGATGAACACGATGCTGATGTCGTCGTCATCATCGTCGTCGTCGTCGTTGTAGTTGTTGTTGCTGTTGTTGTCGTTGTTGTTGATGATGATGATGTTGATGTTGATGTTGATGTTGTTGTTGTTGTTGTTGTTGTTGTTGTTGTTGTTGTTGTTGTTGTTGTTG
>NW_004797399.1:372495-374219 GCF_000002075.1 Aplysia californica
TCATAATGTAATCCTAAAAATCCACAAAAATAAGCCAAATTGGTTTGAACAAAGGAGGAGATACCTTGTGCTTTCCCACAACGCAAGAAACTAACTAGATCTACATGCACAGAGGACACAGCCTGTAGCAAGATCTTCAACTCCTTCTAACACGTTACCATTATGTGCAGATCGCTAGCTGGCTTGGCTGAATGATCTTTTAGCACCGATAGCTCACCCGGTACTCCCAGTGTCTACAGAGCAGAGTATCCTGGTTCGAATCCCCCATTGCGGCTTTTTTTTAAACTTCGCTTGTTTGGCAAGTTCACTGCGGCTCCAGACAGGGCTACATGGTTTGAACTTGAGCCTACAGGAGATAGAAGTTCTATTCGCAGTGCCATCTGGAATACAGTAATGTAACAGTGCTGAAAAGGGCGTTGAACTCGTGCCTCACAATACAGTAACAAACAACCCTTTTTTAAATGAAAAATTGTTTTGTGTCAGAAAGTTTTCATTTATCAGTAGCGGTAGAGCAAATCAGATAAATAATTAGCCCTACTTAGATTCTCTAGTCGCTTTCAATAGTACGTTCACCCGAAATAATCGGTTCTGCAAAACACGTTGAATTGCTACGTAGGCCTTTCAGTATCATAACGATGTCAACAAAATGGCTGAGAACTAGATCTAGTTCGTCGACCTAACCTTTTTTGAAAAATATCCAACCCTAGAAAAACGCCCTTGACCTGGTCCAGACGGTGAGGCCCTTTAAATTTATTTTTCAGTTTTGCTTGGCATATTTCTGATGACACCCCGGTTTTTTAAATATGTTTCTGAGTTTACTGATGTCACACATGAGCAACGAAGGTGATCTAGATTCAACATCATAGCCGACTGAGCGAGGAGGTCCTTGAAAGAAAGTACATAATTGAAAGCCACTTCCATACAGTAGGCCTACTTAAACATTGTATATTGAGCTCGAGGATCTGGGGTGGGATCACCTTTGCAGATGCCGTTTTATTTCGAGGCGCTGACCTAATTAGATCTAGTGCTGGAGAATGCCCAAGATTTAGGCCCTATGTCAAAATGTTTTTTCCACTTGGGGCCACCGAAGCATTTTGCGAATGGGTGTATTCTTGTTTTCGTAACATGAGGTATAACATACGATCAAAATTCCCTTCTTAGCAGGCTACTGTTTAAACCTACCTGGGTTGGGTTTGGGTTTGTTTAGTTTTTTGTTGTTTTTGTTGTTTTATTTTTGTTGTTGTTGGGGGGCGAGGGTCTTTTTTAGTTTCGTTTTTGGTGTTTTGTCTGTTGTTGGTTTGTTGGTTTGTTTGTTTGTTTGTTTGTTTGTTTAAAGGGGGTCGTTGTTGTTTTTTTGTTTGCTTGTTTGTTGTTGTTGGGTTTTTTATTTGGGGGGGGGGAGGAGTCCTTTTGATTGGTGGTGGGGGGGTTTTCTGTACTATCTCCACAATCATAATGAGGTCTTTTCAAATTTGAGCTGCTTCATATTTGTTGGTGCCGAGGAACTTAACCCTCTACCGCGATATGTTTCTGTTCTACTTGACGGTCTACCACAGGACCAGTCTGGCAACTGTTCTACTTTATGGTCTACTTGTCTACTACAATCCACCAAACTTAACATTTGCCCTTAGACTATGTTGTATAAAAACAGGCTTGGACCTGTAGATCTAATTGACCGCATTAAAATGTTTTGGTGATGGCAGTACATGTATTTTTTTCGGGGG
>NW_004797399.1:375189-380408 GCF_000002075.1 Aplysia californica
ATATGTTTGTTATTGCAGGTGATTTTTAAAAAAAATTTTTAGGAAGGTGGGGGGATACAGTCAGACCTAGATACAGGGCAGACGGGACCGGCAGTTTTTCCCTGTTATAAGCGAGTCCTTTTATAAACTGTAACTCTGTAATATCTGTTACATGAGCAATAACTGTGTTTGGTTCACTATTGTTAATTGCAGTAGTTATGTCTCCTTGTTTGGGTGTACAGTATTAATTTAGCACTCTTCAGGATGAGTAATTCATGTTCAGTAGTGTCAGATATATACAATGTACATCCAACATGGTCGGTTGCTGATTTCAGTGTGCGCTTGTTGTGCTGGACTATCCGCGAGTATCTTAAATTATTAAGAGGCATCACATAAACGTTATCAAGGAAAACTACCAGTACCATTGCACCTTCAGTTTACATGTACTTTATTTTCGATTACCGCAGATCCTTTTCCAGTGGGCCGTTTTGCTGACTCTGAGACGGAATCAATCAGTGACCCCAACATAGTGTGTTTGAAAGTTTGTGCTCAGGCAAGCGATCATACAAACAGGCGATATGTCTTGGTTGAAACAAATTTTATCAATATGACGGATCGAAAACAAGTTCATTCGCTGCAAGATCACTGTTATATCCGAGTCTGTTGTAGTAGCAAGGTTCATATTACTTACACTTTTAAAGAGAAAAACAAAACGGAGATTTATCATCCAAATTCCTGTAATAACATAGGCTGTTATAAACGGAAAGGACTGTATATGTTACAAGACGATTAAATGAGATTTGTGTTGATAGTCCTTTGCTATTTGTTGACTTCAGTTGTTAATACATGTAGTTTAGTTTGCTTTCCGTTGCATCTTCTATTGAAGAGGGGAATGGATGTTCGTGAGTTTTTTTCTTTAATTGTATTTTTTTCTGGTTGCTTGTATTCTGTTGCTTCTTTCCTCTTTTAGCGAACGTAGAGGGATGTGCAAAAAAGAGCTTACTTCTTCCTTCGGAAATATGTTTGGCAATATATTTTTTGACTATAATATAATAATAATAATATATTTTTACAGCTTTATTTAAAAACCTATTAAAAGGTCAAAATGTCATCAAGTGGAATCTGCGACTCTCGTCCCGCGCCTTGCTTTCAGCCGCTCTTCCCGTGTGACAGAGAAACGAAATGCTGTAGTTATCCTTGAACCTTTACCTACTATTCAGTCAAGTCAGTCACCCGAAAATACAGTTCGCTGTCTTTTATTCCTGAAAAAAAAAAACACTTAAAAAAAAATTAGGTTGTTTTTTTGTTGGGGGTTTTTTTTCCAGATGTATGTACAGCCAAAGGAAGGACCTGAAGAGGTCATACGCCTTCTAAAAAAATATACGTCAGTTACGATGAGCCATATTTGAATGGTGAAAGAACTTTTTAAAAGCCTAAATTGCTGACCGTGTGACACACGCGTAGTATTTCGCACTGAGCAACCCCACGATCCACTGGCCGATATCTTTTCAGCAACTGCAAGTATAAATAAATTTACTGAGAGGCCTACTTATTACAAATTGGCAACCAAATATAAAAAAAAGCTTTTCAGCCAAGGAGGTTTGTTCTGATGTCCTTGTTTCCAGCGCAGAAAAGTGAAGAAGAAAATAGGTACTCTTTAAAGATCTCATACAACCATTGATGTACACTATAGGTTTAAAAAGGGGTAACTCTGTGCATACAACTCAGACAATGGAGGGGGGGGGGGGGGGGCGAGAAGAGATACTTTTGTATTTTATACTGTAAAAAAGCTCTGAAGAATTTATGGAAAGCAAAGTATGAGAGTTAATTACTGAAAGTGACGTCTCTAAACTTGTTTTAAGATTTCATGGCGTCCCATGATGCAAAGTTAATGGAGCAAGGCCCCCAAGCGGCGATATACTAGTTACCTACGTACTATTCTGAGACTGTTTTGAACACCCCATCTTCCCACAACAAGTAAACACGGTAATATGTAAGAAAACTCGCACCTTATGGCACTCAAAACAGTACTCTGAACAGGGTGGCTTTTTATTACAAATAGAAATATAAAAAAGCAGCGGATTGAAAAGCATAACTGGACTGAAGGAGAAATGAGGGCACCTCGGTCGAATGAATAGTCACTGTGAGAAAACAACCAATACACCTGCTGTGTTGGCATCTTAAGTAGGGCGTGCCGAGTCACGAAACAAGAAAAATAAACAACCAACAAAAAAAAAAAAAACGTCAGGTTAGTCTACCCGTATTATGGACTCTTGACACAATGTATCTCCTTGGTCCAAGGAGCTTAGAACTAATGGAGCCTCCTCTCTCTCTCTCTCTCTTCGCGGCGCCGCGAGCAGTACGCCGCGTTGGGGATCAAATATGGCCACCGAGTGTGGGCTAAGAGGGGGGGGGCGGGCCTTGGGAAGGGACGAAGGAAAATGGGAAGAATTAAATAAGAGAGAGAGAGAGAGAGAGAGAGAGAGAGAGAGAGAGAGAGAGAGAGAGATTGTGATCAACTGACAGGCTGACGGATAATGACAGGGAGAAAAAAATTATGTGTGCGATACGGACTGTTCAATTCTTTAAGAGTTGTATGTTATAATCTAGTTTAAAAATCAAAAAGATGTGTAAAATAAGAAGAAAACTTTTCCGAGTAACATAAAATTATCAAACATACCAAATTAACAAGATAATCTTTCAAGATGCTAAAATATATAATTATAAGAAATGGATGAAAATATACTTTTAAACTGAATTTAAGATATATATAATGATTGCATGATTCTAGGCGTGTGCCATAACTAACTTTATGTGTAAGGAATAGCGGACACAAAAGAGGGTCGATGTTTGCTTTATATAATTTTTTTGCTAACAGTATGTCTTGGTCTATAAATAATATTATTGATTACAATAATTTTGTTTCTTGGTTTTCACAAAGTGGAGCGCACAATGATTTCAAATATTCCCCCCAAAAAAGAGATAACAGCACCCTTGGAAGTGTGATCGCATGCATGAGCGTGGATAACCTTTGAAGGGTTTTTTTTTCTTCAGTAAAGTATGATATGGAGAGCAGCGTTTTTAGTCCCTTATTACACTCCAGAGGGGAATAATTTATCTTAGTGATGACTCTTGTGTAGTAAAATTTGTTGTTGCTTTGTTTGGTTTATTTTTTAACAGCAGAATCTTAAATGAACCGGAATTATTGATTGTGGGATCTTAGGTGAAGACTACAACAATAGAATTAAACCGAGTATAGTTCTATCTAACAAGACTCAAACTCTTGTCCACCCCACCCTACCTTCTCCCCTCATCTGATATGGTTTGGTGTTTCTTTAACATAGAAAATATTCATCATTATTGTTGTTGAATATTGATTTCATGTTCTAATGGAGCCTCTAGATATCTACATTTAGACTACAGTAGCATCTAATGTGCACACACAAAGGAAAGCAATATCTTTAATTAAATTGTATAATATGTATATATACATACACACACATAATATATATATACTCATAATAATTATATATTTATGAATAAGAATACTTTTTAAAAAATTGAGTATCTCAGTCTTTCTACTGGGGTGTTGTATCCCTTTCAGCCTGGGTTGGCTTTGGCATGTAGCGCCGGGGCCAGCCTCTTATGAATTAATGATTTAAATTGTGTTGCTAGGGGCATAGAAATACTTTCATTCAAATTTTTTAAAAGGGAAACAACTTAACTGTGAAAACTTCGGTCCACTGAAGCATCATATCGGTTCTTACACTTAAATACAACACAGGTGCAAGGCATTTTTACTAATTGACTTGCCTAATCTGAAGGACTTCGGAATAAAACCTTCTTTCTTTATTTATCTAGATTTCAGTGCCTTAATCGGGCAATCGCGCAGCGCAGGTAGCCCACGGTTCCGCCGCGAGAGAGGGCTCCTATCAGGCGTGCGGTGCCGCCCACAGAGCATCCTCCATTACTTTTAATCTCCTTGCCTTGGTCCTATATATAAGTAGGAGCGTTTAAGGGAAGTGGTTGAATACGAAGACCAGACATAGCCAGTAAATCTCTTTACGAGCACAAGTCTTATAAAAATAATTTCAGGGCTTTTAGTCTGAAATCTGAGAAAACGGTTCGTTGTTTTGTTTTATACCATTTTCTTCTTGAAGTAACCATAACTTTTCTACTTATTAATCAGGATTTTAATAATTATTATTTTATTAATGATTTCACCTATGACTTTAAATCTAGGTTAAATAGAGGAGATATTAAAGGTAGACCTATAAAAAATATTTTTGTTGGTTTATTTGTTTGTTGGATTTTTTTATTTGCCGTTACAACTAAGTTCTTATCATTCGTGTAAATGTACACATGTAATAATCACTTGTAGTAAAGGAAGAAGAAGCAGCAACCACAATGCTGAAATCAACACAGCTGACTCTCATAGTCGCAGTTCCTGGATAAAGATACAGCTGTAACTTTTCAGACTTTCCCTCTATACGTAGTTATATGTGCCTCTTTGTGACATCATCATCATTGCCTTTCTCACCCTGCACCAGGGTATAGGCCACGGACAAACACTTTCCACCTTTCTCTATCCTGGGATAGCCTCTTGATGTTATTCCATGTCTTCCCACTTTTCTGTTCTTCAATTTCTGTGATTCTCCTCCAGTTCCACGCAGTCTTCCCCTTGATCTCTATTCTCTTACCCTGTGGATTCCAATCCAACACTTTCTTTGTTATGCGGCTGTCTGCCTTTGAGACAAACACAAGAATATAAAGAAACAGAGCAGTGACTTTTTTTCTAGTATTATTTAAAGTAGCAACATGTGGGCACATGCACAGCAAAACAACAGTCTGTCTAAATAAGCCCATGTAATGTGAAACGTTATAAACAGCGTCAGTCTCTAACTGTACGACAAAGAGTAATAAGCCAGGCGGCATTATATTCTCTGTCTCGACCTCGCATAATCACGGTTACCGAACCGGAAAAGTTCGTTCACATGTGCCTGGGTCAAGTCAAGGCCATGTCCACCGCATGTGTGTGTATCCTCGTCCCAGGGAAAAGAATCGGGAAAACGCGAAGTGACATAATCTTCACTCCGACTAAGGCAAAACATACGAAGGCATTATAATGATATACATTACCAATGATAGTACATAACAAGATGGGCCACTTCTCTCTTTGAGCCAATTAAAAAAGTGTCCTCCAAATTTGGTGGCGCCCTCTTCACAAAAGCGCACTCTTT
>NW_004797399.1:382931-386601 GCF_000002075.1 Aplysia californica
CAGCAGCAGCAGCAGCAGCATCCTCATCATCCTCATCATCCACATCATCATCATCATCATCATCATCATCATCATCATCATCATCATCATCATCATCATCATCTTCAAGAACACAAGACACCACCCCAAATGCTTCCACATTGCATGTGTTAGCCTGCTTGCCATAACCGACTCCGAGCGCTGGATGTCATTTTGCAAAACAAGCCACCTTACTTTAATTTGAACACATTATATTTGACGTCGAACCGGAAGCAAATCAGAACAAAATGTTTGATGTCTAGATGACATTTCCTTTTACAAAGATTTGACATACTCGAATAAATGTGTATTCCAAGTAAGGTCAAGTTAATTTTTTAAAATACTTATGTTTACAACAACATTAAACTGGGTGTGCTTTTTTTTCCTCTACAGGTTGTACCTTATGCCCGACGAGCGCCGCTACCTTCAGTCCAAGTGCCGGAAGAAGACTTGCAATCCCAAGTTTGAAGAAACCTACGTTTTTCAGGTGAGATTTCATGTTCCCTAGTTCTTGTTGTCAACTGGCTTGAATGAGTCAAAGACGGTTTTATCTCTACGCCGCAAAGCTTTAGATTTATAACTGATTTTTTTTGTTTGTTCTAATACTTTGCAACTTTCCTTTCGATATCCCCTATCTTTTAGACTGGATGCTTGACTTTAAACTCCTTAGGTAACAGCCCATAGGAACCGCATGATACCTTAATCTAAGAACTCTTCCTCTTTGTCTCATGGAAGTAAACAAGTATTAGATAGTAAGTCTTTAATGAAGATGAGTCAGTTAAAAAGGGTTCCGAGAGATTGTAGCTTCTGCTGTGGCCAATGAGAGCAACTCTCAACCAAACCCGGGCTTAATATTGTTTGAGTTTTCGTTCCAGCCAAAGTTCTCCTCATGTCAAAGTCCCTATTAGGCTGAGGGTCATGTCCACCCACCAAAGCCGATATCTCCAACAAAATTATAAGTAGAACCCAGAGCTGTAGGCAGGACTTGCGTCATCCCCGAGGGGTTAAGTCTATACTTAATTGCATCACGGGAGATCAATGAGGTAGACACATAATGCATTGCTAGTTAGCCCCCTTGTTTTCTCCAGACCCATTAGCTGTGGCCTCCTGGGATCGGATAGTCAAGACATCCGGTCTGGCTTTCCGCAGACGCTCAATACGAGATGGGACTTTTATTATAAAAAACTATAAGAGCTATTTGTAGCCTCAACTGGGGTGTCAAGAGATCAAAAGACTGTTGGGTGTTATAAACACGAGCAAACAAACAAACAAACATACACACAGACACACACACACAAGCACAAACACACAGGCACAAAGGTTCACACATACACACTTACACACATACTTACATACAAACACACTCAATCACACACAAGCATGCACAAACACACACACACACACACACACACACACACACACACACACACACACACACACACACACACACACACACACATAATATACAATGTATAAATAAATATTACATTATACTATAGTCGAATTTGTTGTAGCGACCACCTGCCCAAACCAATCACCGTATAATAAACAACGACTTCATTCCAACTGACCCCACAATGCGTTTTTAAAAATAATATTAAAATAATATCGTTGTAACGACACTGTACAAGAGCACCACTTGTATAGGCCGACCTTTGACCTCCTCGACAACGGACGGTCGTCTTGGACAGGTTCGACTGTAGATTATCTATACATGATACAGTATTATATTTGTGAAAGTCCGTTCCTTTGTCGCCTTAACTTCCCAACCGCGTTAACTTTCGAATTTGAAAAAAAATATAGACGGTTCAGAATCATTTAAAGGGTGCACAGTTTTACTGAGGAGTCTGAAGTCACTGTGGTTTAATTTTCAGTTTTTCATTAGTTTCGTTTAGATCAAATCTTGGGAAAGTCCGTTTTCTAAGACGCCATTGTAAACAAGTGAGGCTTCCTTCACAAAGAGTGTGTGCACTGATCGCACAATGACTTGACGATTGATTCTTCTGAGTCCGTTCGTCGAACGGGAAACCCAGCTATCCGAACCACTTAACTTTCGAATTTGACAAAATAAATGAGGGTTCAGAATCATTTAAAATGTGCACATTTTCACTGATGAGCCTGAAGTCACTGTAGTTTAATTTTCAGTTTTTCATTAGTCTTCTAAGACGCCATTGTAAACAAGTGAGGTTTCCCTTCACTGGTCGCTCAAACGTATTCCACACCTTTGAAATGATGAAGTGTACAACCACGAAAGCGGAATAGAGAATCAATTTATAGGCCTTCATCTATTATATTATTAGATTTGGCAACTTGGAAACGCGTGTGTCACTTTTCTCTCAAGATTTATTGCTCCATTCCAGTATAGAGTGTAAATATAGTAGGCCAATTTCTTTCAGTTGATGTTAATGCAGCGATCATTCCTTTCATCGAAAGGGGGCCCAGCTAGTGTATAATAATACTGTACAATACTATGCTTCAGAAGCAAGATTTTTACACATATATTTAATGTAGACAACTTTAGGGGCTGTTCGGATTGTGTGTAATGCATATATACTGCATATATATACTTCCCGAGAAGCTGAGAATGTTTCTAAGTGTTTTAAGGTCTGCTGGGGTAATAATAATATTAGATCTATAGTAAAGTGTAAAGCACATAGAGCTTGCTTTTATTGTTATTATTTATATCATGTTCGAGCTATCCGTGTTATAATGTATATTCCCTTTTGCGAGGAAGACGAAGAACCCGACCATTCCATGACGGACAGCAGTCACCGAAATCCATTTATGTACTTAAGTGATAGGACTTATGGTACTTTCAAATGTTTGTCTCTGCATACGTTCGTATATATATATATATTCCTCTTTAGATTTAAAAAAAAATCTTATCCACTAGACCAAGAGCTTTTTTCGTATCTTCTTCGTTCTTTTATTTAGCCAACAGACACGTCTATAATAAACCCCATCTGCTCAACATATAGCTTAGTTTTCTTCGCGTAAAAGTCCACTTGAACCCTCTCCACTACCCATTGTTAAAATGCATTTATTTAAAAGACAAAAGCATCTTTCGCCAATGACGTCACGATGACCTATAGGCTATAGGTAACCCCACGCAGAGTAGAGGCCCACATGTGCTCAATGGGGCAAGTAAGTTTCGAATGGAGGACTCAAGTAGACTTTTAGCTTTTTTGTGTATCCTTTGCCGTCTTTTTTTTTTTACCTGCTTGATCCCTACCATTTCGAGTCCGCGGTGTTCCACTCATCATACTCATACACTGAAAGAAAAAAAAACTTTTATATTTCAGGGTCGAGGCAGCAAAGCCTGGTAATCGCTGGGGCTGATGACGAGCAGAGACAAGTAATTACAGTTCTTGTGAAAATACGAGTAGCCTAAGCTTATATTAATAAATTATGCAATTATATTTCTCCTAGCTAATGTTGTGTTTCTCTTAGTCTTGCCCAACGTTACTCTACTCTAGCATTTTATAATGTATTATCACAAGAGCTTATTGTGAAAAAAAATTGACTCGAAGTTAAGAGTAGATCTATCTTATTTTCTACATGAAGGAATAAAAGAAATATTGTCATACCAGTGCTTTCAGTCTTTGTCTCTTCGATTGACTCAAGGAAGGCCCTGATTCCACACACACACACA
>NW_004797399.1:386701-388394 GCF_000002075.1 Aplysia californica
ACACACACACACACACATACACACATGCAGACACACACTAACACGCACGCATGCACACACACACACACACACACATACAAACACACCCACACAAACACGAATACACACAAACGCGTTTGCGCGAGAGCACATACTCACATCCTCAGACACGCATTAACACACATAAACGTATACATAAATATAGATTTCGGATGATGTGCCCTGCTTCCCTGCGGAACTCCGGAGCAAATAACTCAGACATGGGCAATATTCAGCAGCGCCCGATCTCAATCAAGTGGCTCTGAGCTGTAAGCAAGAGGCAGACGTGAGCGACTTCGATATCCCTCAAGAAGACGTATTCTTAGCTTCCGTGCTTTAATGAAGGCTTGCTATTTGCATTGACTGATGATATCTTAGCTAGGATTTCGCTGAAAAATGTTCTGGTTGGAGGTTAATCAAGGCGGAATGTAATCAGAAGAAACGAGTCCATGAATACATTTAAAGATGGACACCAAAAATGACTCTACTAACCCTCGCCGCCGTCGTCCGTTATTGCCTCTGTTCTGGGAAACGAGGTACCTTGAGCTATTGCTGTTTCTTCAGTGCATGTTAGGGACAAGAGGCTAGACGTTGGCTGGGGGCGTTGTATGAAACCAGAATTTGGAGTCGATTTTGTTTCAGTTGTATCTGCTTTTTCTCTATGTTATGGTATTCACAAAACCGATCTCGTTAAATGTGTACGCGGAGTAACACTCACGTGCATGAGAAAGAGAGTTTATGTATTCTTGAATGAAACAAAAGTGACTGAGAAAATAATAACGCTACAAAAAAAATCAACTGTCTTATGATGTTCTACTACATGAATGTGTAATTAAATCAGTATTAAACCGAAATAGTTATTTTAATATGTGGGGGGGTCATGATTTTAACATTATATTTGATAGTGTTGTTTCGTTTGAGAGACTAATGATTGCATTCTCAAGGTTTTATAGTGGTAAAAACACCAATGTATGATGATGACGTTCGACTTAGACGAAACAGTTTTCATACAGAGCAAACGTCATCTATCAATTGATCAGCGCGTAAGTGCATGGCTTTTGATTATTTCAATAACCTTGAAACCAGGCTGTACAGGGGTACTAGAAAAGAAATTCTTTCTCGAAATCCCAGCGGCATTTTCTGCAATCCTAACTTCGAATGATACAAAAGCATCATGACGGTTCAGCTCGAAACATAACACTTTCTATTAAGATATCACTCTAACGATCAAAGCCGAGACGATATCGGAGTGAGGTCCGACATCTTACATCCCGTTTCAATGAATAATGCCATTCTGACAGCTCAGCTTCCCCTGGAACAAGACCTCACCTCAGGGTGAAAATCACAGTAAAAAATAGAGAGGTTATGACGTACAAAGTGAGAATAATTTGTCTGACTAAGTGCGATTGGCTTCTGCTGTCATTTAACCTATGTGTCCATTCCGCTTTGGTTATTTTTAAGACAGTTTAATTTTCCACGTTATAATAAATACACTAATACACGATATAGTAACAAGACTTGTGAAGTCATTTATGAAAACGCTCTCACCAGAAACGACGAGATCTCTGCGTTAACGTCTATCTTAGATGAAATAGGGCATTAAATCGTTTTATTATCTTTGTGTATGTGTGTGTTTGTGTGCATGCGTGTGTGTGTGTGTGTGTGTGTGTGTGTG
>NW_004797399.1:390840-397395 GCF_000002075.1 Aplysia californica
GGAGTAAGGGAGGAGGTTAAATCTTGTCTTTGTGGTAGCTTCTTTTTCTTCCTGGATAATAAAGATCGTCACCATCAGTTCTAGATTGGTGAACTGCATATTTTGTCCTTTTTGTCTTTGACAAAGGTCCTTTCGCTGCTGCGTCGATGTCATGCGTCGCTGCCTCTGGTGTAGTAATTACCAGTGCTGGCTGTTCTACACATCCTTATGTTGGTGCGTCTTTTTCAGCTGCTCAGCACGTTCCAGCTCCTCGATAGATGAAAGATAATAGATAATGAAATAAATATAATAGATGATAATAGATTTTTTAAAAACATATGATAACAGAAACGTGTAAATCTCCAGTAAACGTTTTCGGCTCTCATTGACGCAAATTAGATCTTCCGGCTGCTTCAAGGGCCAACCTGTCAGAGAGTGGTTTGCAATATACTAGAAGACTGAAGGTGAAGCGTAATAGAAATACTTAATCGCGAGAAAATCGAACTCACGTCCTCTGATGCAACAGCAAAGAGCTTAACCGTTACATCAAAGCAGTTGTAGATAATTTGTAATATATTATGAAATAAAATAAAACGTTTATTGAATAAATGAGGGAACTTTGGCTACAATTGTAATTAATTATACAATGCTTGCATAAGTAAGGGGTTGCATCGACGTGACATACTTTCTCAAATCACACCGACACAGACAAGTTCACAAAAACCTGAACTGTTGCTGATTACCACTGTCCAGTTCTGTGTATTTTGGGATATGGATATTGTGAATAATTATTCCTTTTCTCAAGGACCTACAAGAGTGACCAGCTATATTGTCACCATGCCACTAACATGGGTTGAACTTGAACTTTGTTAACTTATGAGAATGTAGCCTTGTTTAAAACTGTTCTTATTGGCTTTTTTGCTATTGTTATTGTCGTTGTTGTTTTCGTTTTTGTTGTCTTTGTTGTTGTTGGATTGTTTTATTGGTGTGGTTCGTTTGTTTATTTGTGAGAGGGGGGGGGGAGTTTGATTTGTTGCCATTTCAGTCTGTTTGTTTCTTCTCTTCGCCTGACCCCATACTGTTATGAAGACTAGTACAGACTTCAACATAAGTGAAGGAGCACTTGTAAACACTCGGAGTGGTCTTCTTTGGTCGAACTGCACGTGGGCGTTCTTGGATTTATCATTGGCTTGATGGCGCTGCCTCAGGCGGGCAATGACAGAGTGTGACACTGCAGGCCTTCTGGCAACTTCTCGGGTCCAACTCCATCCTGCAGCATATCATAACTCTGGCACGATCAAACTGTGTCAGCTGTCGTCTTGGATTTTGCACAAACGACGGCTTATATTGCAACCAAAGTGAGCACAGTTCGAGATCGTACATCCATTTATGACATGCACAAGAAATTGTAACTGAGGAATGACTGTGATATCACATACAAGTCGATAAAAAACAGCAAATTTGGCTAAAATCCCCCGTGGATTTCCTTACTGTACGTGGTAGTTTTGCCCCTTTAGGAAGCTTTGCAGTACACATTGGTAACCTATTAACACTTTCAGAGAAAACAATTTTGAAACATTCCTTGCTGTCTTTTTTTTCGGATTAAAAAAATGAGGGCTGTCTCTCAAGGTTGTCCTTATCTTATGCTGAAGTCTGTATAATGTAAAGAAATCTGTGCAAAAGTCAAATGCCAAAAGAAAGTCGGTTCAAGTCTGTTCACTCCCAATCCCCCAATCCCCCCCCCCCCCAAAAAAAAAAACAACAACAACAACAACAACAACAACAACAACACCCAATTAGTAAGACAGGTCAAACTTGGTTTTAGGACATGACATCACAGGTATCACATAGAGTGGCGATCCAGGATGTCCTAGTATGTCAAGGAATTAGAGCTACAGCAGACCTTTGCCAAAATATCGCTTTGTAAAAACTTCGAATCCGAATCCCCAGCAAAATATTTGCCAAGCCTAGCTTTTTGTTTTAATAAAAACGAAAACGTTAGAGTAGTGTTCCTTGTGGAAGCCATGCACAGGAAATACGAGTTGGCTTCATTATTGAGGAAAGCGTTTTGGAAGCACAGTTTAGTTCCTCGGTTTTTTTGAAATTTTAAAACGGTTACGTGGTCGTCGATTTAAAATGATTGCAAGAAGAGAAGTGGTCGCTTATTGATTAACAAACTATGTAAGCGTATTACCCAGGGTTGTTTTTTCCCGCGGCCGAAAGCTATGTTACTTTTATTTCGGACTGGGGAGAAATTCTTCACAGCAATCACAACAGAACCTGCCCTTTCCAGGATGTGAGAGTGGTTTTCTTGACATTCCAACCGACTTTGCAACCGATGATCACAGAGTAGGGGTCAGTAAAAGTAAATAAGTACAACAATGTTCTTGCCAGTCTGTATCTTTCACATAGTTTCTAAGTCAAGCAAAGTATGTAGAGATAATCATTCGATGCACTTGTGCTCCTCGATTCCATTTATCTTGTTTTAGTTAGCTCAGTACTGTACGACCACAAAACTGTTACCCAACAAAACGTTCGTGAGCTGTGGACAGTGAAAAATAAAATAAAAACAACTAATTTAATAATATGCTACCTCAGAATTACAAAGTCTTATCTGACATTTCGGGCCGTTTTGAGTTACTAAGCCCCTGACATCAGAAATCAAATGCTCTATATGCTCTATAAAAATTGTAAGATAATTCTCAATCGGTACCATGATATAATTTAAAGAATTTCATTCCAAAAAGCGTGACATATTATTATGATATTCATTTTTTTACGTCAAATGCCTCAAAATTAGGTACTGAGCAGATAGAACTTTGTAATTCTAAGGTAGCGAAGTTTATTTCCATTGTCCAGGGCTCACCCATAAAACCATTTGCCAACAGCTTTGTCGTTGTGCAATACCAGGGTTAGATAGGCGTGACCGCAGAAGTAACCACATTGAGCTGATTATTGCTGGCACGACAGACCTTAAGTTGAACGATTTTCTGAGCTGTAAGTAAAATTTCCTATGAAATGCGGGGGCCTCGCTCCTGTAATATGATATGTAAACGGATACAAATTGCGTTAACACCTAGGTATCATCTTGATAATGGAATGGCCATTTTGTTAGTTGTTTAGGTCTACGTCTGGGTACTTTTACATTTTACTTTTTCCTTCCTTTGGTATCCCTAGGATGTCGAGGAGAGGTGCAGGTTTCGGTCCTGTACTAGGTGTGTAGCGTCTGTGATAGATAGGTTATGTTGTTCCAGGAACTTTTTAACCCCATCCAGCCAGGTCTTTCTTGGTTGTCCTCTTAATTTGAAGTCGGATTCTCGGGTGTTATAAGCTCTAGCCCTTAGTTATTTCTGGGGCATTCTGGTTAGATGTCCAAACCATTAAACTCTTTGACGCTCTATGAATTTGATTACTGGTGGTATTCCAGTTTGAAGACATATGGTTTCGTTTCTTATGCGATCTCTTCTGGTGACGTTAATGGTGTTGCGGAAACACCTCATTTCCCATGCATTGATTTTTCTTTCTTGTGCATTGTTTAGAGACCGTGTTTTGCACTGGTATGTTAATGTTGGTATGAAGATGCTATTGATATGATGAGCTGGGATTTCACTTCGGTTGGGATGTTCTTGTGACTGAGCCGGGGTGCTAGCTGATACGTCTGGGTCAATAAGACACTGGCAACATAACATGTCGTCCGATTTCCTAAATCTCCATGGTTAGATAAAAAATATTGTGTGTTACTTTTTTGTAATGCTATAAATCTACATCACTTACCCTTCGTCAAGTTTGAAACCGATATGCTGTTAACAGCACGAGGTAAAGAATCCTTACCATTCTGGAGATTCTCTTAATATGCTCAAATCTTATGCATTAATCAAATCTGACGTCTCGTATTGCATAAACACAGAGGGTGGTTCGAAATGACACGTTCATGGGCAAATGTTTATGTTTATTACTCTGTACCCAGCAGCTGAATAGAAATGAAACTTGCATCTAATAAAGAAAAACAATTATATTTTTTGTGTGCATAGAATTGCACCACGATTGAACGCACGACGGATTCAAGAGCAAAAGTTGTGACATCACAGAAGAAGACATTTACATTTTGTGTCCTGCAAGTTTCTCGAGTAACGCCTACGTGATAGAGTAACGCGCCTTCCGCAGAAAATAATACCAAACACGACTAT
This sequence comes from Aplysia californica, assembly GCF_000002075.1. NCBI lineage: Eukaryota > Metazoa > Mollusca > Gastropoda > Aplysiida > Aplysiidae > Aplysia > Aplysia californica. The sequence continues at coordinate 395,007 of NW_004797399.1, forward strand.
CTTGTTCCCCACTCCCCAACCCCCCACCAAGCCTTTTTCGGTGACATAAACAGTTTGCAGATATTGAGTGTATCAGTAAGGATACAAGCACTGGTTGACCTCAAACACATGTTGCAAACATCTCCAGAATCAGAAAAACTTCTAAAAACAATTAAATTACCTTGACTTTGTCGAACCAGCGACACATATTCCTCAGCCAGGTGTTTGGTGTGATTTAAAGCAGATCTTGAAACCTTTGCAGGCTTTGAGCTAAGAAAATGTACCCCAGGAGGTACATTTGCGAACCCAAGTAATGTTTGTCCTTTGCAACTGCACCTAGTACAAAATCGACAAAGATAACGACATCGCTAAGCGCCTCATGTTCAGTGATGAAGCATGTATGGAAAGGTCACCACCATATCCTTTGAGTATGATGGAGTCAAAAACCTCATGCCGTAATCTGGCAAGCGCGTGACTCTTCTACTCTCAATGTCTTTTGTTCTATCTTTAAAAGAGAGAGTTACGATATGGCATTTTTGTTTACTCTTCTGTTTTTATTACCCTTGTGTATTTTACTGTCTTTTGATATGGTCTGTTTTTGCATGTAATCACGTGTTTGTTGTTTTCTGATCATCAATATGACTAAACGTACAAAAGCTGTTCCGATTGTCCGTCAGTAACCATAGACGTTTTCTCAGTGACTGTTAAAGTAATCGGGTTAATAAGAAGCTAATGAAGGTTAGCCTTTTTCTTACAATTACTTGTTTTTCTTGGTTAATTCCCTTGAAAACATATGGCCTAAAATACATTTACTACATCCCTACACACACGGAATGATTACTCTTCATCGTTAGCGTTACAGACGAAAATAATTATAATAACTCGTCTGTCAATGCCAGACGATGGCCAATGCATCTGCAGAGGAGAATGTTTCGAAAAGAAAACAAATACAACATATCATAATATTGGTCATATCGCTCATATTTACATTCCCGGGCTTTTATCCCCACCATACATAACAAGATCCAATGATTTTCTCACGCGAAGATTCCATTGTATACGGCCGGATCGTATGGTAGGGGATCCACCAGGGCTGTCCTTGACCTTTAATCCTTTCTACCCTCTTACCTCAATCCTCGACTAATGCGCTGGTGTATGCAATGTGTATCTTCGCTAGAAAACAAAGAGTGATTACCTGGGGATTCTGCAGGGTTTTCGAACCCACCAGAACACTCAGTCTTTCTTTGTTTTTTCCTTGGCTCCGAAAGAAATCCTAAGGCCCCATCGGATATGGGCGTTTAATTCGGAGGTCGTGAGTCTCCAGAGAAGTGATCTTAACCCTATACAGTGACCAATAGAAAGATCTAAACTAGAGAAAAATGTAATCATCGTCGACACCCGGGCGTTCTTTCCCGCTTCATAAAATGGTCTGGTCAATCATTGCTTTAAAGCAGCTATGGGGGTTCTCGTAGCCTAGAGGTTAAGGCGTTGGCCTCTATTTCAAAGGTCCCGGGTTCGAATCCGGATAGCGACTGAAAAGTTTTTTTCTCTAAATTTCTCTCTTTTCACCTCCTTTCCTGCTCTCTAGAAATATTCTGTCGTCTGCTTACGTCTCCTCTTTCTGCCCCCACCCCTCTCCTCCTTTGCCCCCTCCTCTGGGTTCCTGACTCTTTTTGCAGCCTTTCTACTGCTACTCCTTGGCTCCTTCTTACTGCTGTCTTTCAGCTACACCCCTGGTCTTCTGGTAGGAAAGATCAACGACAGGCCTTCTCGAACAAGGGCGAAACGGAGGGCCCGTGTGCAAGTTGCGCACGTTAAAGATCCCTTGATGGTCTAAAATCTATAAGAGTAGGCTTCGGAGGCCACCAGACGAAAATTCAAAATTTCCTACCAACTGAAAAAGTTTAATGTGTCCCGAACGCTCATATGACCTTACGCAGTTGCGAGCGCTGTAAACCACTTAACCCCCCCCAAAAAAAAATACAGCTGTGAGTGTATTTTTGTGTTATAATAGACAGGAAATTTATAACTATTGATTACACCAGACTTTGTTAACGTTCCTTTTCTTTTCTTTTGAAATTTGTCTCCATTTTGTTGTTACATTTTTTAATGAGTTGAGAACAACCATTCATTTTTAAAAGTTTTAATGCTTTTGGGAGATTGTTTTTTTTAATTGAGCCACGTATTTCCAGGAAATTATGGGATATAAAGTGATTATCCCTGAATAGTAAGGGAGCCGTGTGTTTACAAACATAACTGCTATAGAGCATATCTTTACATGATATCAATTGTTTTCGACACTTATGGTAAAGAGTTTTAATCTGACTTTTTAAAAATAATATGATTATTAGTAGCGTGTGTGTTTGTGTGTGTGTGTGTGTGTGTGTATGTGTATGTGTGTGTGTATGTG
>NW_004797399.1:397495-408128 GCF_000002075.1 Aplysia californica
GTGTGTGTGTGTGTGTGTGTGTGTGTGTGTGTGTGTGTGTGTGTGTGTGTGCATATGTGTTACTGGGAGAGGTATTCGAAGGGTGAAGGGGGAGGGGGGGTCATGTTTATGGGTGCTGGGAATTTAACGTACGTAGAAACACCTTGTGTTTGCGTAGTTAAACATAATGACGTATGTTTGGGATGAGTTTGGTGTATGTGCTCTGGAAGGTGCCAAGTGGGACGTGAAGGGGACTTGTGGAAAACGAGTGGGAGGGCTAGTGTGTGTGTGTGTGTGTGTGTGTGTGTGTGTGTGTGTGTGTGTGTGTGTGTGTGTGTGTCTGTATGTATGTGTTTGTGTGTGTGAAATCTATAATTTCTCGTGCAAATGTTGGCCCTTGCGTGCTCATATGTATTTGCTCACATTGTTTTCACCTTCTGGTCTTCCCTACCTTAGCGGAAGGCTGAAGATGTTAATGGCGTAAGAGTGTTAAGTCAAGATGGCGATTGGGGTGAGCGGGGGGATGGGAGGGGCGGTGGGGTAAGGCCAGAACAGGTTTCAGAAGTGGATACCCAGTTAAATGCGTGCATGTCTGGAGGACTTCCATATCTGTAGTTTGATCGAGTCGCCATCTATCGACTACAGCAGCCTTCGTCTTGCCAGAGAGTCAACATGAAACGACACAAGCTGGGATAGGGAGTGGTCTGCAAACATATCGCTGGCGGATCGTGTGCCACCATCAATCATATTAATTTACTATACAGTTGTCTCAAGCATTTGGTGCGTGAACACCACGATCGTTAGTACACACAGGACTGATAAATGTCTCAAGGTCGCCTTCAGACAGTGCAAGGAAAAGGTGAAAGATAAAAACAAGATTATGTACCAGTTTGTTTTGTTTGGTTTTTTTTCTAGAAACACAACCGACATGCTGATGTTGACGTTTAAATCTAAAGGGGTAAAAAAGGTGGGTGGAGTGCGGTCTTTCTCTTCTTGTTTGGCTTCCTCTCACCCGAAATATCTGTTTGCAAAAGAGTGCATTCTGTATCCTGTAGGACGGTAGCTTGTTGAACATGAACAATTTAAGCAACACGTTACTGAATGAGTATGCTTGTGATCAGAATAAAGAACTGTTTGAAACTTTTCGATTGGCAAAAAACAACAACCGGTATATAGTTTACAAGTTTTCGTTTCTAAATCGTATTTTGATGCATCAAGAATGAACTGTTCTATTTTTTTTAATACGGAAGGCGTATTACAATGTATAATGAGCCAACATTTTAGCTTGTTTACATATTGTATTTGCCGTATCCAAAAACCCAACGCCAGGGGATCGAGAACCATCAAAACAATCCAGTCGGCACTCCATCACTATAAAATGAGCTTAACGAGCGCTGCTTGGGAAAAATAAATGAGTTCTGAAGACGTAAAATACTGTGATAATCATGTTTTGCTATGTTGGCACCCCAGGCTTTTGAGCACATTTTAGCTCACATAAGTTGAATCCATACTGATGGGGCCACATGTCTGCTGTGACGGGTAGTCCATTAGACAAAAACCATAATGTCATCGTTCTGAAATTTCAGAGTCAAAGAAAACATTAGCATTGAAATGACTGTTGTGGATTGAAGCTGATTCTTCTTTTACATTAGCAGAAACTGATTTCTTTACCTTAAAATCCACTCAATCCTTTATGTAAGAAGAAACTTATTTCTTTATTGTACGTGTACTTTAGATACGCTGAGGCGTTTGTATTTTCACTCTGAAGCCCATTGTGATCTTCAAGTTTGGCCTCAGATTCACACTGCGAACGTCTTTAGTACAATTTACCAACTGACCTGTAATAATAAAACGCGAATTTACATAGCGTCTAATCCTTAAAACGCCGTAAGCGCTGTTCAGTGCAGAATTATTACTCAACTAACAAATCAAAAGACAGAAAAGGCACAGTATGAGGCAAGTCAACACCTTGTTGTAGTATATACACGGTCGTCTATTTCATTGAGTATTTCCACCTTTCTGTAGAGATGTAACATTCCACTCGGGTAGGGCTGGCCCCGCCCAGCAGGATCGAAGCACGCTTCCTTCAAAATGATCTAAATCATGTCTATGAAAGCGCAGCGTGTTTACATTAAATCAGACTGCAATTTGATTCCTGATTGGTCTTCTGCGAGTCACCCACTTTTCCCTTACTGAGTCTATGTTTGAGATTATCAGACGAAGAACATCATATCACCTGACCGTTGATTATGATTGACTTCGCTGCGGAGAACATAATCAGTTATGCGGGGACTCAAGAAATAGGGATGCCAATTACTCATAATTCGGCCAAGTAGAGTCCTATTGATTTTTCAGGTTGGTATTTACTATTTTCGTACAATTTTCGTACGCCTATAGACGTGCATAACCATATAATGAGAGTTAACCAATCTTTTCTGTTAGGATCAGTTGATTCGGAATGAAAAAACGTATTCTTTTGTTTTCCCACATGCATAAAATGCATGTTCGTTAATTTACATATTATAACTATATACATTACGCAATGTTCATAATATTAATAGAACATTCAGTATTATTCAAACAATATTGATATGTGTACTTTCTCCCAAAAGAAACGAATTTGGTTTTTAAAAATTGTCATCGATCGTGAATAACAAGATAGTTCATTCCTCTCTTTGAGCCAATTAGAAAAGTGTCTTCAAAATTCGGTGGCGCCTTCTTCGAAAAAAACGCAGACTTTGAGAACAGAGTTACCCCACTTGTGTGAAAAACAATAAACGCAAAACCAACAAACTGTGTTATTTCTATTTTTCTTCTGGAGAAACAAAACAGAGCTTCAAAACTAAGACTGCAGCGCCGTCCTAAGCAATGCGCCGACTCCTGTGGAAACTTTTTTGGCTGAGTGAACAATCTTGTTATGTGTGATCTTTGAATTTGTTCACAGTGACCTCAAGTAAACATTTAGAATCTTCCTATGAAGTCGGCGTCAACCCTAGCTTGTAAACATGTCAGCGATGGGCCATTTACTTCCGATCTTACGTTTTAAATGTCTGTCCAAAAAAACCCGACCAAAACATCTTAGGGCCGAAAGTTTGTTCAGTTGTTTCCTTTTGTCATTCCATTCTCACTATAAATACGGGAAATGAATGCATGATTGAAGGTTACAACGAATATTGGTCAGTGGCTCCCAACAAACGTCAATCACACTTAACATTCCCGCACTTAAATGGTAATCTTTATTGCAGCAGAACATAGGTGGAATTAAGTCTTATGGAAAGTCAGTTCTCTTATAAAAGAAATCACAGCAATGTAGAGTACTGACTTCTGAAACATACTATTGACAATGTTTCGGAGCAAAGCATTTGCTTGGACAGACCACAGCCTAGACTGTACACTCGGACATAATCCCCATTCTTTATGGAGCTCACCATTTGATTCTATTTGGAAATACATTGTAGTCGAAAGGCAATCGCTGGAGGTGTGGGTTAGGGTGGAGAACGGAGGGAGGGATGTCAACGTACTCGACAACAGCGAGGTTCGTGTTTTTCTTTTCATTTTCATTTGCGCACCAACGCTGTGAAGTTTTCATAGAAATCAGTTCTGGGTCTAAGAGAATACGATCCAAGACTATGGACAAGACTCAACTGTTAATACCCGTTCACCCGGATGTTTCTCTAACAACGACAGTGCCTGTATCAGTGGACTCTCTCCGACCTCATGACGTAATAGATCTTGGTATTTCAAGTTCCGGCTAACACTACCTCGCCTGTTTTCGTCATCGATCACAGCTTAACCCTTTAACTCTTTGATGGCGCAGCGAACACAAATGTCCTATCAGTAGCACAGTAGTAGGTCAGTGGCACTATTGCAGCACATTTTGAACCATCTTGCACTAAACAGAATTTGCATATTATTTCATAGTATGCAAGTTATTGTTGTTTGTTTTTAAACTTCCAGTGTAAGGTAGCAGAGTTGAAATGTATGCATGAAAAATGAAGTTATTATGGTTCTCTTACAAAGTGCCACGAAGTTACGCTTCTGTTTAAAAGTTCCCCAAAAACAGCGAGTCTGCTGGCGTTGTCGCAGAAAGCGTGTGCTGAATGAGTTAAGGCGTTGTTGTAATGGTTTTCCTGCACGTAGATGCTCCCCATCGTCTCTCCGAGGAGATATCTTGACGAGACCACCAGGACAGACCTCTAGACAGCAATCACGCCTTGGTCTCTGTCAACTGTCTCTCGTGGCAAGAACAGGGCGGTGCGACGGCCTGTCGAAACAAAATGAATAAATAAGAAGATTATGTTCGAAGGGCAGACTCATTATTGTCTGCCTCACGCTTAAAGGTTCTCTTACTTTCTTTTTTTTATCCGTCTATCTCTTTGCTTCTTTTTGTGCTGTCATTTCTTCAAGCTCTCATTCTTTTGTTGGTATGTTCATCATTCTCTCGGAGAGTGAGAGAAAAAGAGAGACTGGAGGTTTGGGAGAAAGAAAGGAGAGAGGAAGAAAGTAAGAAAGAGAGAGCGGAGACAGGAGAAAGAGAGCTACTAGACTAAATGAGAGGCGGAGTGAGGGAGGGAGATAGTGTTTAGATAGAGAAGTAGAGTGAGGAAAGGACATGGTGAGAAAGGAAGAGAGAAAAGTAAAGAGACAAAAAAGAGAGTAAGAGAAAGAGAGGCAGAGGAATGGACAGCATAGGTGTGTATGTGCGCGCGCGCGCGCGCGTGTGTGTGTGTGTGTGTATGTGTGTGTGTGTGTGTGTGTGTGTGCGATTTTGGAGAGAGAGATAGAGATTTATATATATAGAGAGAGAGATAGATAGAGAGAGTCAGAGTAGATAGGAAACATGTGATTTTATGCCATTTGCAGGCCATTCATAGTTTGAATCTACATTCTGATATCTTATGGCTTGGGTTGTTTCGAAGAGTTTTCGAGAACATTCGACTACATGGGCCCCTCCTATCACATGGATTATAAAGTCTTCTCTGGAATATAAGCTGAAACGGACTTTATGTTTACAGGATCAACAAGAGTCACGAATACGTAGTCCTCAAGGCAAAACTATCTCGTTACATTTTTCCAAGATTTTTATTGAGTCAAAACTTACATTATGTCGTATAAACTTAGCCTGTCCACCTATACACATGTTCTTGTAACAAAAACTAAAAACGAAATTGTCATGTTAACTCCTCATAACGAAAAAGTCTTGGCTTTAAAACACACAAACACACACACACACACACACACACACACACACACACACACACACACACACACACACACACACACACACACACACTCGCGCACAAACACACCCTCCCACCCCACACATACACATACTTGCACACACGGACAAACAAATTCGTCGAGAAGCAAGCACATCATTATGGCTGCCCCTTCAAAATAAATACTCTCGATATTAGCACTCGAGGCAAACCTGAAATTATGACTTCTTATTTCTGTTTCGTATTTTTATCGTCGCTCAAGGCAGACCGGAGCTTCTATCCTTGATCCATCTCGCGATTTGTTTTAAAATTTCAAAAGGTCAACCTTCCTTTTGCCCCCCCCCCCTCCCACCCCCTTTTCAAATCCTTTTTCCCTCACCTTTCCATTTTTTCGTACACTTTCAATTGATCTCGTAAAAGAAACGATGAAAAGAAGTGGTGCGTGAAAAAAAGGTGAAGCGGTATGTTAAACGCCCCTATAAACACTATTAGGTTATTAAAGAGGTGGGGCCTACGAGTTTAACGTCTATCTCCGAAAGGACCTTGCCAAATGGGAGATTCGTGTAAAGCGCTTTTCCCAAGGACATGACTTCGGACCGGGGAAGTGGTCTGTATCAAGAAGTTAGAACCCAATATTGGTAGGAGCTACTTTCTCACTCTCCCTCCTTTTTCTGTCTGTCCGCCTCGTTTTTTTCCCATGACTATAGTGCGGTCAAAAACGTATGGCGCAACTTCTTGTGAAGTATCTCCATACCTAAGGTACATAGATTCTCCATCGTTTACACTTTGACTTATATCAATTTGTCTTAACAGGTCACTTGTTAATAACAGGTGAGTATTTTCTCAAACTCCTGCACACTATTATTCTTTTTAAAAAATCCTTAATAAAAACTAATAACAAATCCCAGTCGATGGTTCCTACAGACTTTTTAAAGTTTACAATTCGGGCAATATCGCTTAAAAAAGCAAGTGTGTCACAAATTTTTTTTCTAATCGCAATAGTATGCTTATTGAACGTATGTTTCGGGAATCTTTGGAGCGAAAAAAATGTGTTCATTACTCAAACATTTTTTGTAAGAAGTTTTGCAACTAAAAAGTGTCATTGGCGAGCTGTGACGAAGGCCATATACGCATGCAAAATGTCTGCAAGAAAAAAAGGAAGTGCTGTGACTGCGAATAATCATATCCGCGTGATGGAGATTTATAGTATTTTATATAAATTCATGAAGAAAAGTTTTTTAATCGGGCCTCAATTGTGGAAAAATATGATTAAGTTAAGATAAATTGATACTAATCTCTGTGCAAAGTAGGTTCACCCGTAAAAGAGATATTTGAGGATAAGTTGCGCCACGAATTCTTGACCGCACAATGGCTGTTAACCCCGGATGGACATAGCAGATTCACATGCCCGGCAGTTAAGTAGGCCAAGGGTCATGTTGTAGCACATCAAAAACGAAAATACACGATTACATCAAATCAGAAACTCACATTTGAACGTTTCTCGGTATACATGTTGTTGTCTATATTTTTAGGTTTCAGATAAAGGAAACATGAAATTGAAAACCTGAATGAATCTCGACTCTGGCGGGCTCACATAATGTAAAATATGTGTATCTTCTAGGTGAGTTCTCTTGTCACAGCAACTGAAAAAGGGGGAGGGTGAAAGAAAGGCGTACTGGTTGGCATTTTAAAAAAAAAGTAAATTGGGTGTTAAACTCTGACATACTTTTTATAATGATAATAGATATTAGATAGCATTTTCGAAGCGCATATTCCTGCTCAACAACAAGCTTTATGCGCTTTACAATTCATGCTGACCTGATAACATTCTGAACCAATCTCAACTTCCTGGAAAGAATACAGTGGAAGTTGCCTTTTTATAAGCGCTAAACACTAACATATTGACAAGATATTTCGTTGTCTCTGGACATTTTCATAATGGCGTATTCTGTGTCCGCAGTCGACGACCAACAGAGGAGAGGTGCTGGTGTCCATGTGTTACAACAACCACCTAGAACGCCTTACAGTCGGACTGTTTGAGACCAGGGACCTGTGCGGATCCTCGCCCACCGGGCAGAGCATAGGTGAGCTCAGCACTTACTTACTTACTTACTTACTTACTTACTTACTTATTTACTTACTTACTTACTTACTTACTTACTTACTTACTTACTTACTTACTTACTTACTGACTTACTTACTTACTTACTTACTTACTTACGTACGTACGTACGTACTTACTTACTTATTTACTTACTCACTTATTCACTTACTTACACACTTACTTGTTACTTTCTAATCTTTCTTTGACACATATTATGACATTATTGTGTTGCAAGTTAAACTCTTAATAAAACTAACTGCCCAAGGGTTGGGTTTTAGTTTTAGGTAGTTTTACGACACTTGCAAAACAAGTAGGTCACATAAGGAGTTACTAGAGACTATCATATAAAGAGAAGAAGGAGAGATAAGTAAAATAGATGTATGAAAGGAAAGAAGGGGCAAAAGACACTAGAGCACCCGCCAATAAACACCTCTCTTAAAGTCGATTATAGTAGGTTATAACATACAATGTATGCAACAATAATATTATTTCATTGTTCCTGCAATGGCGGTCACCAACCTGGCAAAGCCTGGTTTTTTATTGTTGCTTTTAATTTTGCAACCTTTCAGAATGGAACACGAACAAAAACATGACAGTTTGTCTAGCGTAACCCAACCCTGCTGACAAGATAAGCCGGATATGTGATTCTGTGAAAGAGGATTGAAGTAAAACCAGACATTCACTCACACAGCCATACACCTATACATGATACATAAAAGAAGCATACACATTCAAATTACTTAATATTTCCACATATTACTGATGTACGTAGAGAGTCTCTCTCTCTCTCTCTCTCTCTCTCTCTCTCTTTCTCTCTCTCTCTCTCTATCTTTCTCTCTCTCTCTTTCTCACTCTCTCTCTCTCTCACTCACGCACTCCTCTCCCACCACCCTCACCCCCACCCCCATCCCCTTTTTCTAATTTGGCACGTGCTTGACCTCTAGTTCATAGATTAGGGTCACCGTGGGGTCACAATGGGGTCACAGATATGTCTTACAGGAACAGGAATCAGCGGGATGTGATCCTCATGATACGTACATGGGGCGTTTATTCTTTACTTTTACCCCGAAGTACACGGCCGCGTTGCAATGTATATATAACTTAGTCTTACTTTGACAATGTATATAACTTAGTCTTACTTTGACAATGTATATAACTTAGTCTTACTTTGACAATGTATATAACTTAGTCTTACTTTGACAATGTATATAGCTTAGTCTTACTTTGACAATGTATATAACTTAGTCTTACTTTGACAATGTATATAACTTAGTCTTACTTTGACAATGTATATAACTTAGTCTTACTTTGACGCGAAGGATACCCTTCGATGGATAATGATTGCCCGATACAGTTGAACCTTCTTTAACGACCAACTGTCGAAGACAATCATCAGTGCAAGCAACCACTTCCAAATTCCCCTCTTCAGATTTAAAAAAAATATATTTTGAATATATTTGTATATATCGACACTGTCCATGAAGACCACCTATCTAAAATGTTCATTTTCCTTCTCAACAATGAGTCTTCCTTTTTGACAAATTCGTGTTTAATTGGGGGGGGGGGGGGGGTTCCTTTAATCCTATCCGTACGTCGTGTTTCCATACGACCTGGGGAACTCTGTGCCACCACTTGCCAAAGAGGAAATTTACTCATTAATACGCTTTGCATAGCAGTCTGTCAAAATGTTGGGGTTTTTTTTAGAAATACTAAAAGTTTCAATGAGATCTTTGTAGTAAAAGTATTCTAAAATGTGAACAATTTAACTCCGGGGGTACAAGATGACCCCAGGGCATACTTCCCCAAAAACCCCAAAACAAACAACAGGAGAGCACTTGGGAGTCTTGACCTGAGTGTGGCCCGGCTTCCTCGGAGTGTCAGGTCGTTAAGGCCGAAACACTTGCTTGAAGGAGGTTCTTCCTCTGAAGATCTCCAGCTGTCCACTCGCCCCAACAGTTTTCTCCCACAATTTTTCCAGTGCACTCCACCGAGCCCAACCTCCATGTTATTTTTTCTTCCCACTGTGTACACACACAAGACAAAAATTGTAACCTAATCAAGTCGCACATGCTTAGCCTGGACCTGTCTTTGTGGTGGTCAGGACTTCTAACCGTCGTCTTGACTAATCTGATTACTCCTCTAGAGCTGGTTGTCGTAAGAATAAACCAACTTTCCTCGACTTTCGTAGAAGAGAAGTCCATACACCATAGATGCACGTTACTCACCTACTCACAAGAAGGATGCTTATCTATCTATCTATCTATCTATCTATCTATCTATCTATCTATCTATCTATCTATCTGTCTGTCTGTCTGTCTGTCTGTCTATCCGTCTAATTATCTATATACCTATCTATCTAAATATCTATTTACATCTCTGTCCGTTTATTTATCTATCTATCTATCTATCTATCTGCCTATCTGTCTCTCTGTCTATCTACACCTTGGACATGGGTGTAAGAAAAAGAAAGGGCAACACCACTCTTTGCCGTCTATAGCACCACCACAGAGGACGCTTCGTGTCCACAAATAAAATCTTCATCATACGTTATCTTGTTCCCAGCCACATCTGTTTAGGCTTAAGCACCACTCACACTATCAGTCCGTCTGGACATGTTCCCCCCTTCACAACCCTCACCAACCGTGATATCCGGCCCATTCTAATCAATACTGTTGTTGGGAACGAAACCACCATTAGTTTGGGATGACGCAATAATCTGGTGGATTTTAGCTTTTATTGCTTTTGTTTTGTTATTTGTTTGTTTGTTGTTGTTGTTGTTGTTTTGTTTTGTTTTTTTGTTTTTTTGGGGGGTGGTATTTGGTTGATATTTTTACACACACACACACACACACACACACACACACACACACACATACACACACACACACACACACACACACACACACACACACACACACATACAGTCACATAGATAGAGAGAGAGAAAGAAAGAGAGAGAGAGAGAGAGAGAGAGAGAGAGAGAGAGAGAGAGAGAGAGAGAGGAGCGTGTAGATTCTAGGAGACTTTTGGTTTGTTTTTATTTTTTGTTTGTTTTTAAATTCCAATAAACTTTCTCTAAACCCAGGGTGCCTGTTCAGACCAAAGACACTTTCACATAGTATTGAATACTTGGTGGGAAATCTTTTTTTTTATGTTTTAAAAAGACGAGGAGATAAGCAATATTGAAGAAGTGAACTTCTCATAGTGAACTTCATAAACTATGGCTTTAATGGAAACTTAGAGATTCGTAACCAAACTATAATACATCCCTAATCATGTATACTGTTGTATTTTTACTTTCAAACTTTATCTCATTCGATGCTGGAAACTG
>NW_004797399.1:408255-410263 GCF_000002075.1 Aplysia californica
TGTGTGTGTATGTGTGTGTGTGTGGGTGAGTGTTTGTTTGTCCGTTTGCGGGTGGTTACGTGCACGTGCACGTAAAAGAAAACATGCATTTTTAAGACAACGTAGAGGCAAAAACAAACAAAACCAATTAATAAAACAACGCAAATGATAATGTTAAGTGAACATCTCTCCCATTTTACTTCCTCTCTTTTCTGTAAAGTGCATTAATTAAATTTTCGGCTCTTGTTTACGTGACCGGAACAAATCTCGGTTTTTGTTTTTGTTTCGCTTCTATTTTTCAATCGCGATCTATAAAGATCAACAGATAAAAAAAAAGCTCAGAAAAACTTGTTCGCTATCAGGAAATAGCTTTGATTTATTTAACAAATGATCCACAGCAGTGACGGGCCCATTAACTCTGTTCCAACATGCAATTGATTTGTTTGTCATGTGGTGAAAGGGAAAAAGCCAGACAGACTTGTTTTTGTTTCTTTTATTCTGCTTTTTAGAATGGGAACCTGATTAAACGCCCCTCTAAAACGCTTCTAATGTTCTGAGAGAGGGACACGAGAGCTGTTTAAACTGGATAAATGGATAAACAAGTTACCATCCGTACCCTGGGTGGTTGGTGGGTGCTCTTGTGTGGTTTTGTACTATTGTTCTGTCAAACAACCATCGTAATTTTGTGTCCACCTTCTCTTCTTTGTACGTTAATCTCTAGAAACACATCTCATCTTCAACACCTATGTAACCTATTTGTGTTGCAAGTGCCATGAAGTTATTACTACAAAGAAACAAAATATACGCGTTCCTCTATTTGGATACTACATTCTAACGAGTGTAAAACTGTCTTACCAAATGCTGCTTGAAGAGTCAAAAAGTCTGTTTTGAAAACGTCCTGTTCACATGCGAGTAGTACTACAGCGGTCCAATTCAGAACTGCAAAGGATAAGCTCTACAACATTTTCGTTCTTCTGGAACGATTCGGATAATATGTTTTTAATTAAATGAAATAGTTTTATGGATTTAAACGCTGTTTCGACAGTGTAAGTTGTTTTTCAGTTCTAATGTCTAACTTGGGTTCGATAGAGTAAAGCAGTTGTGAGCGCCGTAAAACCCCATGCTAAAGTAAGAGTTAAGTATTGTTTTCATTTGAATCTGCTTTATGATCTACTGAGGATGGTGCAATCTGTCCTTTAAAATGTTGTCAAAACACAATCATCATTAAGGCAGGATTGACGTAGTCGTTACTTTGCACTGACAGAAAACTTTCGAAACTTTAGAAGACACAAAAATTCTCTTTTTCAACTTCAACAGTGTGAAGATGAAGTGGGGAAATACAAAAGTGCGATTTCTTTTTTGTTTTATTGTGTTTTGTTTTGTTTTGTTTTGGTTTGGTTTGGTTTGGTTTTTGTTGTTGTTGTTGTTGTTGTTGTTTTTGTTTTGTTTTTGGGTTTTTTTATTTTGGGGGCTGTTTTTGCTTTTTGGGATGGAGGAAAGGAGGAGGAGGAGGAGGAGGAGGAGGAAGGAGAGGATACATGTGCAAAAGGGAGAGAGTGGGTCGGTTGTTGATTTGTTAAAGGATATTCTTTCTTTTCGCTCATGATGGATGGAGAAAATGGCGACAGAAAATAGGATATCGAGCTGCTGGCCTTGCTTCCAGAAAAGTGAGCTACACAACGACACGAGCTTGACTTCTCATTTCTATGCTAACTAAGTTTTCTCACGGCTTTTGGCTTGTCTGAGAAGATGGGCTGGAACTATTTCCTCTGATTTAGCACTGCTATTTCGTGAGTTGTCTTCATTGTGCCCTTGTTTAGGTAGAATCCAAGAATTTGGCACAACGGAGAAGACGTGCTCGTTTGTGCGGGGTCTTCATTTTTTGCAATCTGCCGGTTTTCAGAACGAAAACAAACTAAAATATCATTGAAAGTAACGAAACAAAGACGTCATATTTGGGTCGGGAGAATGAAAGAGAAAGAGAGAGAGAGGTAGAGAGAGAGGAGAGAGAGAGAGAGAGAGAGAGAGA
>NW_004797399.1:411939-420027 GCF_000002075.1 Aplysia californica
GTTTTGTTTAAACGGGGGATGGTTCTTTTTTGCTGTTGTTGTTGCTTTTTTGCATTATTTTTATTCCTTCACTTTGTCACGTTTACCTTATTCATTTATTCATATATTCATTTATTCGTTTATTCGTTTATTAATTATTTGTTTATTCACTCATTTTTATAATTAGTGTGGACCCACCCATCCACCCACCCACCCCCTCACTTTCCGCTTAACTAACATCCGTTTCCGATATAGCTAATCCAAGTGGATCAAGTTTCTTGACGACCCCTTAAAATACCCAAACTCAAGAATGTCCTGTTCAGTTGTTATTGACCCAAGGGTGAGCGCCCGGTATTCCCCGGGGAAACAAACAGAGCTGGTGGCGCAAACGTCGATATGAGAGCCGTGGGAGGATGGCGAAAAGAGCGCAAAGTGCAATAAATATGGACAGATGGAGACATGTCTGTCTTTGCTGTCACATATATCACCTCAAGTAATCGAACCATTGCTCTTACAGTACGACCAAAGAGGGCCCGTCACACAATAAAGGGAAATATTACTTCCGTAATTTGTAACAAGTATTCAGAGCTCCAAGGCGACAGTCGATGGAGCTAGGAATATTGTTATAGAACTCGAGCCAAGCCCCAACAATACCTAGTGCATAGAAAGAGGATCACTTCGTTCTGCTCTAAATTTTCATTTTTTTAAAATGATTTCATACGATTCGTAATAAAAACAGGCGATCAGCTTCACCTGTTCTGTCGTTAACGTTGACTGGTTTGCATCAAATGTACCTAAATGATGTGTAAGGAAAATCATCTCTAATTGGATGGACTGTCAAGTTTCTGACTGCTGTTTCCTAAATATGCAAAACTTATAGATAAGTCTAGACACATTCTAAAGAAGTACTCAGAAATACGAAAGAGAAATTTACAAAGAATATCAAGTTTTATAACATTTCCCAAACGGCGGTATATGACTTGGAAAATGACAGCTGTGTGAGTACGCAGGACATTAAAATTTGCATACTGCCCAGAGTATTGGGTCTCACAGGAACTATTATTGCGAAATGAATTCATACATCTGACTGTTCTTATGAAAATAATTCATATCCCACCGACACATGAGACAAGTAGGATGGTTTATGTTTGCCTGCTCATTTACATCTTAACACAATAAGAAAATCTGCTGTCAAATCTCTATACTAAACAGAACTGTGAAGTTTATGATTATTCATTATTCAAAGGTATGTCGTTTTCATACATAAAGTTATGCTTTGAGAAATGTGTTTCCTTTTAATCTTACGTTTTATCATAATTCTTTTCCTCAGATAAACAACTTGGGAGGATCATCCTTGGGTCGTTCATGTTTGCCAGGGGCAAAGAACTCGACCACTGGAACGAGATGATCGCGAACCAGAAGGACCAA
Source organism: Aplysia californica (assembly GCF_000002075.1). Classification (NCBI taxonomy): domain Eukaryota; kingdom Metazoa; phylum Mollusca; class Gastropoda; order Aplysiida; family Aplysiidae; genus Aplysia; species Aplysia californica. The sequence continues at coordinate 413,347 of NW_004797399.1, forward strand.
ATCTCCCATTGGCACACTCTCACCTAGTTAATGGGCAGTTCCTCCGTTCACAGAGACAGACCTATGACCCATCCCTCAACAAAATCCTCTGCACAAACAGACCGATAAGGAGAGTCGTGTGATTAGACATCAGCTCGTTTGTGTGTAACCATAGACTTGAAGTATAATACGACCTGGACCGGACACTGTCATGGCCGCCGCCGATCTTTGCTCTCTACGAGTAGAACAACTTTGCTTCGCTGATGGGCATCATAAGCGCACAAATGAAGGGTGAAACACCAGTCTCGCTGTAGCCGAGCTTGCCCTTCGCCTAGTTTCAAATAGAGTTAAATGTTGCGCTTCACAGTGACAGAAAATTCCGTGAAAGTGTACGGTCTTGGATATTGTACTGCAAGTCTATGTCTGCTACTAGAGTTTGCCCCGGACTAGTCAGAACGTCTCTCCTGTACCAGCACCATCCGCTTCCGTCGGAATTTTTGTACCCAGATCGTTTGATTTGTTTAGACTAACATGTGCGCATTATGTGGTTTGTTAGCTTCTTTGTTTGGAAACATTTCTTTCAAAGTCGATGACAACTTGTGTAATATTGCGATCCTTCTTTGGCTTTCCTTAGCCCGAATTGGAACACAACTGAATCCAGTGAACTATTCAATATTTACTGACTTATGAAAAGGATAGTATTATTCCACTCTTTGGGGGTCTAATATCGTTTCTGCCTAGTATGAAAGATTGCGCAACCAGGACCGTTATCTGTATGTGCAAGAGCTACGTGTTCTTTTTAAATTATCTCAAATACAGAGTTAGAAATCCTTAACAATCTCGCTCAACTTTGGCAAACTCCTTTGAAAATGTTACAAATTGGCTATATGGGTCTTTGAAACACATCTTGATGCGGCCATCGCACTGTATTCTAATTATAGTTACTTTTCGATTGTTTTACTTTACGAGGTTACGGTAAATCAAACTGTTGATTGGCTCAGGCTAAACAGAGAGATTGAGGTACTGCCACCTTATTTGCCTTGCAGTTTGTGTGTTTTTATGCCGATGAATTTGATAAGACTCCTGGACACTTTGCACTTGATTTCACATACTGGTATTCTAAAAAGGCAACTTTGAAAAGGGCCCGATGTAGCGTCGCTTGTGAACATTGTATTGCCATGGTTGGGTTAGATCTTTTGTAAATAAGGGCCATGAGGCGTGCTGACAAAATGAATTACTTCTCTGATTTTAACCCAATGGAAATGGATGAGTCAAATTTATACGTTGAGTCTCTACAACTTATTAGTATGAAATTATGAAAGACATGTCAAACTTGAAGAGCATGATATTGGTTGAGAATCTACAAATATGACCCTTGTGTCAATTTTTGGCTGATTTCTCCCTTCCTTGATTGCGGGAAACAACTCATTTTGTCAGCACACCTCACCATGATGGTTCCAGTTGTTGTTGTTTTTTACTTTCGAGTGTGCAATGGTCTTCTATCGTGGCCTATCATCTCCCTATACTTTGAACTGATGGAGAGCTGTAGTCAGAGACTTGATAGACAGTGACTACTGTCTCCTGTAGTCACTCCATGCAGTGCACTTTAATTTATGTAAATAATACATCTAAATGAATATTATTCTCTTTTACTTTTTTCTTTGAGTTCATTGAAGTTTTGCCTTGTGTCTTCACTTAGATAGTATAATACATACTCGATGATATTTGCTTTAAAAAAAAGCTATTGCAAGTATTTTTGTGCCCTCTAAACCAATTTAATTCATAGTGGAAGCTGGCTGTTTTGCCCCAATGTTTTAGGATCGAACTAGGTCCAACATCCTCTAATCAGAATCACGTCTTTCGTGTGAAAGGCGAAGAGCCTTAGTATTACACGTTAGTCGCTTGAGTTATTCATTTAACAGCACAGGGCTTTTATCGTCGGTAACACGTTCAAACGTACTAAGCCAAGAGGGAATGCTTTTTTCATGAACGATTATTGTACCAACTATGTTTTACTTTTGTTTATTTTGGGGTTTTGGTTGTTGTTTTTTGGGTTGTTTTGCTTGTTGTTGTTTTGTTGTTTTTTGTTTGTTTGTTTGTTTTTTCGGGGGTGTTGGGTTTTGGTTTTGGTTTTGTTTTGTTTTTTGGTTTGTTTGGGGGTTTTTTGTAGAGGGGGGGTTCTTCTTGAGAATTTGCATTTTCACAAAATATTTCTTAGGGATATGCAACTCATACAACAGATTTATTGCAATAAATAATGGGGTTTATTTTACATTTTGGGGGCTTAACATATTTGAACAACTGACCCACGATATAATATAGTTATCTTTCTAGAAAACTGAACCAAAATGGTACAATAATTAGAACAGAAACACTTTTAATTTACGGAAAAGTATTGCCTTTCAATGTAGGCACAACTGTGTGTAAGATCATAAGTCAAGCCTGAAGATGTCAAGAAGCGAAAATGTAGTATTGTTGATGCCACTGATCACACAATTTAGTTTTTGAACATAGTTTCTGTTTGCTAGCCTCAAAATATGACGAGATCAATATAAGTGTTGATGTCCATTGTATATTATGAATAGTACAAATCGTAGGTCCGTATAAGGAATACAGCTACTATTGAGTGTCTTTATGTACTATGAAAACTGTTTAGTTCGGTTTTGCTTGAGAGGAGCACATCAAAGCAATAACATCCCATTTAGTTTGAGTTTGAGTCAAAAGAACAACATTGACAGTTACTTATAGCAGGGGAAAAGTACGACTGACAGACAGAAACAACAGAGGGAAAGGAAGAGAAGTAGACAAAAACCCTCTGTAATGAAGAAAGAAAGCAAAAAAGTCAGCCACAACTAACAGAGAGAAAGAAAGAATTTAAGATCTCTCAGTGGCGCACTCCTGCCCCCCCCCCCCCCCCCCCCCCGACCCCTCGATTACTGTTCCTGTACTCTTGCGTCGTGTGTACGTTTCAGAGTGTGCTTGTAGAAATATGTATGGGCTATATGTACATCTACGTGCATGTGTGTGTGAGGGTGTGTGTGGTTGTGTGTATGTGTGCATGTGCATGTGTCTGTGTATGTATGTGTATCTGTATGTGTGAATGTGTACGTGTGCCTGTCTGTGTGTATAATATGTATGCGTGTGTGTGTGAGTGTGTGTGTGTGTGTGTGTGTGTGTGTGTGTGTGTGTGTGTGTGTGTGTGCGTAACCGCCGCCCTGTTTAGAGTCCATTTAACAACAGGATGAGCATTGGCTTAGCAAAATGTAAACACTTTTTTTGGAAATTCCATCAGATTATCAGTTCTTTCAGTGACTCACATTTATACAAAGGAGGACTGAATGTAGCTAAATCTTAATTAATAGAAAAAATATAACCTTTGCTCATAAACGTTCTTGTTGAGTCTGTTATTGTTCATGTATGAAAATCTGTGGATGTGTCAATAGTATAAATGATTTGATATGATACTATCATAGGTAGCTGTAGAAATTATTTTTATTATCATTAGGTATGCTTATGATGCGCTGGCTGTTCATACACAACTGCAAATAACGACTCGCTCATGCTTTTTACGAATTTGCGCTCATTGAATTTGTAATTAGTTGTCTGTTTGAACTTTGAACTAAAAGCGTGTTCAATTTGCTGAACTGAGTAGTTGTACTTTAGTAAAAAAAATCTGAGGTGCCAAAGCTTCACAGAGATGAACATTGCTTGTCTCAGCTTGGCTCAGGCTGTATGATAATATAATATTAGTTTTTGACATAAAGTACTATTTGTATAGAAATGTGGGGATGTGCAGACCGATGCTACTGTAAACGCAATATTTGCCCAGTTGTCACGGAATGGTTTGAGATATTTTATTTTAGGAAACATGTTGACAACTAGCCTTAAATTTGTTGAACTATAAGCATTTTCATAGAAAGCGTTCAAGGTGTAGTTTTTTCTGGGCAAATTTTGAGCATTTTATGTCCCTTCAATGATCGCTTTCAACGGTAAGTTTACTGGAACAATCGTTAGCGAAAAGTATGAAATAATATTTTTTTTATGTAAATCTTTTTATCCACCGATGTTTCTGAAATTCCTGTGCTGCTAGTAGCATGGTGCCATTTTGTTTCCTCGATAGTGTTTGACATGTTCGGCCAAGTCAGTGTACTAATTTATGTTTTTGGAGAGATCTTTAGTAACCATTAAAATTGCTATTCTTTCAAAATAAAGTTTATTGTTTGTTTGTAGGACTTGGAAAGCACCATGTTTAAGGATTGTATTAGCAAAGGTTGTAGGCATGTACGGTTTTTTCGATCGTTTGACATGGGAAAAGGAATCAGAAACAACTTCCCCTAAAATTAAGACAAAGGTTTTGAAAATGACGTTGTTTTAATACTGCCTGGGGACAATGATGTAGACCTTTCTCCAAAGTGAAACGACTATGACATACTATATTATTCTAGATGGCATTAGTCTTAGATGTACTTAGCAATCATAAACAGAAACCGAGGAGGGAAAAAAGGGGAGGGGGGTGCCTGTTTGGTTTATATAACTTTACTCTTATCAGAATTTGAGGGAAGGGGGTAGTAGTTCTGAAATGGTGTTGGGGGGTGGGGGTTAAGAAGGAGATAATTAGCAGACAACAAGAAGGAAGGGCCCAATGTTTTTAGTAGATGATTCACCGCATTAATGTATGTTTTTTTTTAAAGAAATATTGTTGGGCAGCTGTTCAACTGATCTAAGCCCAGAAAGCAAACATGATTTTCAGAAGAGAAAAAAAACTATTTGTGAGACATCGTGGTGAAACAAAGCGCTTGTCAAAATAATAAGTTCGAAGAAACCAACAGTTTCACGTCGACGGGGCAATTTTTATTAATTTTCCGTTTTGGGGATTAACACATTTTACATTCATTTAAAAACACATTCCTTTGTGGATTTTACTGAAAAACGTTGATTAAAGACACAAAAAAACGTAAATTCTCCGTTTGCAAGGATTCTCAAGCTATGGAAGTCACCAAACTTTGGTGGCCATTGTCTCGCTAATTTTACATCTGAAATCAGGCGATCCCCACAACTTTCAATTCCAAATATCTGACTTTTGTGCAAGATATAATAATTTGGGGTTTTGTTTCACCGAATTCAGGACAATGAACAAACTTTTAAGACGATACCAATAGATCTAAGTCCATAATATGCCCAAAAATTGACGAGTGCCTCATTCCAATACTTTGTGACGCATTTTTTCATTCTTCTAAAAAGTGTACATGGCAAGTGTATTTTCTTAATTTTTAAATCAACATTTTGAATAAATTTGAAATTCGACAAAAAACGTGTCTCGGCACATGCAACCAGCACCAGTGATTAAGAAACAGTGTGCAATTCTCAAACATTTAAAATCTTGGGTATAGTACATCTGAACAGCTGGTCCACGATAATATGATTTGACTGGATGACAGCTGAATCATCTGTTGTCCTCCGTGTTATGTCTGGCTTCTTGCCAGGGCTTCTGCATTTGATGAAACGATGCTTGATGATGGCCCCACGTACTGTAGTTTGTAGCTAAATGTAACGATCATTTCCCGTGCATATTCTCTCGTTTGTATATCTGTACAATTTTTTCATTAACTGTTGTTGTCGTTCTTTTTGTTCGTGTCATTGTTATTGCATTTTGTATTGCCACAAGTGACCAAATCTGGTGTATCTGTTACGAATTAGTAATGAATAAAACAAAATGGAAAAAGCTGCCTTACTTTTGCTTCTTGTTTTTAAAATCCGTTTTTGGGGGCTTCGTGAAGATAAAAATGGCCTGCTTGTTTTAGATACACGGGTCTATTTTCTTGAATGACGAAAATACCCTGCCTCATACTTTTGGCCTGTTTTTGTTTCTTTGTTTGTTTTTGTTGTGTAGTTTTGTTGGGTTTTTTTGGTTTTTTGTTGGAGGGGGGGGTTGTTTTTCATTTGATATCTTTTTTTCTTGGGAAGGGGTGGGTTAGGAGGTATGTTTTTCTTTTGTTTTGTTTTGTTCTTTGTTTCTGTTGATGTGGGGGTTTTATGCTTGTTTTTTTATATCTTGAGTTAGTTATTTGGAGCTGTTTGTTTGTTTGATTGTTGTTGTTTTTTAGGAGGAGGGGGGTTGTTATTTGCACTTTCCCTGTTTCTACACTAAAATTAGTTTAATGTACAAATGAACAAATCTGCCACCATATTGGCATCATAACGCTTGCAAATAAAGAAGGCAGTTAGCAAGCAGAAAAAGAAACTAGTTGGAAAGAATGAAAAAACCTACTCTTGATGCCATTCGGTCGGTGGTGTGTGTGTATTTGTGACATCCACCCAACAATACAAAGACTCATATTATGTTTCACATCTTCCGAACAAGGCGAAGGCTTAAACCCTCCAGAAATAACATGATTATCGAGCTCAATATTAGCTCAGGTCAAGGAGAAGTTACACAATGAAACAGTCCCACAAGATATGTCTAGAAAACACTATGAGAACGTACAGAATGTTCTAGAGAAAAGACAGGAAGAGAAAATACTTATATCGTTTACACGTTGGTAAATAATATGATATGCTGTACATATCTCATAAAGGAAGCTACAAAAAGACTATTATCCTCGAAGTAATATTTTAGCGCTCAAAAAGATTTAAAAGACTCGTACATGGTGAACAGGACAAGAGTATTATATTATATGATGATTTCAATGGGATGGGGGGGGG
>NW_004797399.1:422006-433071 GCF_000002075.1 Aplysia californica
AAGAAGAAGAAGAAGAAGAAGAAGAAGAAGAAGAAGAAGAAGAAGAAGAAGAATCCATAGAGCCCATTTCCTAGTGGCTTTTAGCGCTTCACAAAGAAATACGATTTTAAATTAACGCTCCACGCATACTGGTCCATTCAACGTACAACAATCCTTTCAAATACGTATTGTACAACAGAAATCTGACAAAGAAGGCATGCCCAAAAAAACATTCACCATTATGCTTAATACTCACGCAATTCTCAGGGCGTGTCACAATCTGGCTTTACCTTTACGACATGTATAAGCCTTGACTGAGTGGAGACTGCCTTGACATCCCCGTACAGAGTGAGAAATGCATTTGTGAGGCATCGTGGTCAAATCAGGCGCTCATCCAGGTAATAAAAGGGCAACATTTTTCTACAGGTTTTACAATTTGTATTGTTTTTTTGGGGGTGGATTTTATTGTTTGTTTGTTGGCTCAACACCTTTTATCTCCTTTCAAATCCACATTTCTGTGTTGAATTTCCTTAAAACCAGTCAGTAAAGGCATAAATATGTATATTTATTTTTAGTTTCCAATGACTCTCAAGCTTTAAAAGTCATCCAACTTTGGCTTCAATTTGCCTGTTAATTTTACAGGTGAAACCAGGTGACGCCCACCTTCTTCAATTGCAAATATCTTGACTTTTACTAAATGATACTCTAAGGAACAACCTTAAAGATGATACTAATAATCCCAAATGCCGAAAAACAGACAAGGACCTGATACTACTGCGTTGCGACAAAATTTTATTCTTGTAGAATGACATAATACCACAGACTTTGAAGTAAAAGCGTGTCCACTTTGCTGCACTGAGTAGTAATTGTGCTATATTATCTTTAAGATCTTTTAGATCCTCAAGAGTCAGACATCGTCATTATAGTCTCCTAAAATTGTTCACGGATGTGTTTACGTTGTATCAACGTCAAATCAAGTTTTAAGAAAAATGAAAGAAAAACTAGTTCCATTTCCTCGCCGCACAAAGGGAAATAATTTGGTTATAAGCGGCTTAATCTATTTCCACAATTATGTCCCTTAGGACATAGTACAGATTCTAACAAATAAATATATAATGTAGTCCATTGCAAATGGAAGTTCAGGGTGTGTGATCTACTCAATACCATGGAAGACGTGCACTTCACTAAAGGCTGCCTTCAAGCCATTCTACCAATTTTGACGAGGTTTTTTGTTTGTTTTTTCTTGCTTTTTTGTTTGTTTGTTTTGTTGTTTTTTTGTAAATGTTTTACGGAGCTCGCAACTGCATATTAAGGCCATTTGAGCCAAATGAGTTTGATCACAGAGTTAGGAAGGGGGAAGGGGAGGAGGTTCTGTCGAATATCTCCGTCTGACGGCTGGGGCGGTGTATTTCTCTCAGTCCGGACAGGCAGAATTGAAGCAGCCCGCTTACTAATGATTTAATAAATTTGAGGACTCCACGGGGAAAAAACGGTCATAGTCACAAATTGAACGTTGCAAGGGTGTCAATTTTAAAAGCTTTTGGACTCATAACTTCATATTTGTTTGAATGGTGGTTGATTGGTGTTTAATGTTGAATGGGAACGCTAGCAACAATTATCAACCAACAGTTGAACTGGAATACAGTTATGAGTCAACAAGATGTCAAAATTGATACCCTCAGGAGTTTCAGTTTGTGACTTCTTGCGTTTTTCCCGTGGACTCCTCAATTACTACAACCATTTTACACATAGATGGAATCGGTTTGTCTGGAGAAAGTGATTTCAAATCTCGAGGAAAGCTGGTGTTCTGTCAGCTCAACTTTATCAAAATTTAGATAAGCACTTAGAACGCATTTGTTTCAATCTGTAATTTCCGACATTCCCAGTACAAATATTATTATGTTCTCTCAGTATCTATTATGTTCTCTCATTATCCTTTATTCATGCTGTTTTGTTCTGTAAGAATTTATGACTGTGTAAATTCATCAATGTGTGTGACATTGCCAGATTAACCATTAGGCAAATAAGGCAATTGCCTTGGGGCCACTCAAAAAAATAGGCCACAAACAGGCCAGAGACAGGGTACAACAAGGCCACATTTTTCGTTTTTTTCCCTCGTCTTGATCAGGCCGCACAAGTCCAGTCAGGAACGCCACAACTAAGCTAGCCAGAGTCCGACTGGGTTTTTAGTCCCAGGCCTAGTTCAGAAAGTGTTGTGACATTTTGTTTGGCCTCTCTCTAGGCCACATGCTTTCCTAAAATTAAATTGAATCATTAGCAGTGGGTTCCAAACCAAGCACCTTTGGCCTCTAAAGTCACCAGATACCTGGCAACCCAGTCAGATAACAGTTCCAAAGTTATGGCCCTGCTGGAGTCAAAAGCCCGTAGATTCTACTCCAGATGTTCCGCATTCTGATTAGTTAACCATTGTTTTACGCTATGTCAATATGGTAGATCACCGGCCCGAGGAGCGCTTTTTGAAATTCACCAGCACCTCGAGCAGGCGCGGTTCGTCCATAGAGCACGGTCGTGCAGTGCCGCCCAATTTTTTTAAAAGTTCTGTTACGAAAAGCATCTACAAAAATAAAATAAAAGAAGTCAGAAACAAACATTAACCAAATATTATTTCCAAACAAGGTCGTCGCTGGCGCCTTTAACTGTCATTTCTGTGTCTATAGCGCCGTAAAACACTTACCATGCCATGTCAAAGTCCACGTACTTAAACTAAACATAGTAGGATATTCAACAGTTGTAACCTGACCAATAAATCGCTCTTTGGGATAACCCAAAGGATGACGACACTCGTAGAGAGTTTGGCGGTGCATTAATATTAATAAGACGGCACATCTCAAATGTACACCCTACAGTAGGGAGTCTAAAAATAAACGCTATAGACTGCACACTATTCTATGCCAAAATTATGTGATCCCCGGAGCAATTCAGCGGAGTGTTCGAGTGAATTGTGATTGGTTCATTGTCTTGTCACTATTTTAAGCGACTCTGTGACCGTGAACCCGAGGGAGGTGAACGTGACATACTTAGGTCACCGTCCTGGGTCCTGCGAGTTGTGCCTGTGAATGGTTTCGTAGTGGAGTGGTGAAATTTATTACTTGAGTGTTTACTTCCAATGCAGGATGAAGAAACTGATGTTTAGCTAACAAACAGATTTATTTCTAGAAATCAAAACGACAATCTATTTACTATGCCCTTGACTATCTTCAACCTGCTATAGCTTAACTGTGCATGCCCACTTTTTAGCCCCACGAACCGCCTCTGATCTCGAGCCACACAGGACAGAATCTTGCAGACACGTTGTTCCAATACCCAGAGGAGCATAACATCGACTTTAAGAATTGTCGAGGCCGGACATACGACAATGCCAGTAACATGTCTGGTAAATACACTGGAATGCAGAATATTGTGAAAAATAAAAACAATCTTGTGGATTATATTCCATGCGCAGGCCACTCTCTAAATTTAGTTGGTCAATCAGCTGTTTTTGCTGTGTGGAAGCTGTGTCTTTCTTTCAGTTCCTGCCGTGTTTGCATTCATTTTAAAAAATGTTTTACATCAACACATCGTTGGAATATTTTATTACGACACGTTGAGGAAAATCCTGAATGTCTTGTCCCAAAATACCCATCGGGACCCGGTGGTCTGCCCGGGCTGATGCGACAGAAGCAGTCTTCAGGGGCTACAAACAATTCCAAAGTGCTCTACAAGAGATTGCAGAAGATATTGACCAGAATGGTCTCACGAAGCTCGAAGCTGGCGCCCTTGCAAGTTATATGGACACCATTGAAGTTGCTTTCATGTGTGAACTTTGGAATGACATTTTACATCGTTTCAATTGCTGCAGTAAACTGCTTCAAAGTTCAACTATTGAACTAAGCCCAGCCATTGGATTGTTAAAATGTTTAGACACATAGATGAGTGTCGAGGAAAGTTTGACTTTTACTACATTACCATGGCAAGGCAAGTGAGCGATGTGGAAGCAGCATATTATAAATCAGACAGCCAGAGAGCACATGAAAACAGTAGATGATGGAGATGCCGCAAGTGTGATGGATGAAATGTCGGGTCAGGAGAAATTCAAAGTTAATACATTCTTGGTTATCATGGACCAACTGAAAAGTGCCCTATGCAGACGAATTGACGCCTATTCAACAGTAGTGCAGCGGTTTGGTGTTTTAACAGAGTATGATTCAATGTCAGCTGAAGACATCAATGCTGAAACATCAGCCTTAATGTCTATCCACATGACCTCTCTCCTAACTTTCCAAAGTAATTCAGACACTACCTATGTTGGATGAAAGAGCTAGTACATCCGGATAATGCAACTGGAAGCGCTCAGAGCATTTTCAAACTCTTGCATACCACTGGTGTCCACTTAGGTTTTCCAGACAGTGAGATAGCATTGCGATGTACCTCTCTCTAATGTTAACTAACTGCACTGGCGAACGTTCATTTTCGCAATTGAAACGCATTAAAGACGTTAAGCGTTCAACCATGTCTCAGCAGAAGCTAGGGACTTCTTTCAATTGAAAGCGATTTACTGCACAAAGTCGACATTAACAAAGTCGCTGATGAATTAGCTGTTGCAAATGCACGCAAAGTAGCAATCTAGAGGTAAGAACAAATAAAGCATAATTTTATTGTTGTGAGACCTTAGTTACATTATCTTACTGGTATGTTGTCCATATTCCATACTGTCATACTTTGGACTGGCTGACAGACAGACGCACGCACAGACAGACCATGCATGTGTGTGATGTGTGTGTGTATTTAAAGGGGTGCAGGGGGTGGGGGCGGGGGGATTTTGCTCCATATTTGACTTTTTCAGGCCACACAGTGAAGCGTGCCTTGGGGCCAGCAGTGTCTTAATCCGGCTCTGGTGTGCGAGGATGTGTGGGTAAGCTTTATGGGCGTTTCTTTACTCAAGGATGTTCTGGAGAGCGAGAAAGAGAGAGAGAGAGAGAGAGAGAGAGAGAGAGAGAGAGAGAAAGAGAGAGAGAGAGAGATAGAGATAGAGAGAGAGAGAGAGAGAGAGAGAGAGAGAGAGAGAGAGAGAGAGAGAGAGAGAGAGAGAGAGAGAGAGAGAGAGAGAGAAAGAGTGAGAGATTGAGAACTTCTTTATGGAAATACGCTATATAAATGCAATTTATTATTTTATTATTATTATTATTATTAATATTATTATTATATTAATCTGGACCGGGCGGTTCTAATTTGAATCCTAAATTTGCTCGTTTGAACTCCGATCGTTTTTGTGGCGTTTTCGAAGCGGCTCTCATTTGGTCGCTTCGATGGGAAAAACCGAAAAGTGTTGAAAGGGAAAGGGGCGTTAAACTCATACACATACTTACTTTTACCAGGTGACCCTAAAAAGCTTTTCTCTCGGAAACACCCATAAAACGTATAAAATAGAGATAGAATCACAAGATTTCATACGCGTACTAAGTCACCATCCAGATTTATTGTAACAAATTTTAAAATAAAACTTTTAATATGGAAGGAAGTTAGAGCACATATGATTCTCCATGTGACGTCCGTTCCGGGCGATACGCGCTCTGAGGCGTTTAACAAAATTGTCTACGACATTTTCCATTTGCTGGATCTCGTATGGTTTAAACTCCAGATCATATTTCCACATGCACCGGACATATTCTCTAGCAATAACTGACTTTTTAGGTTCTTCTCTCACAGACTCTATTACCATTGCCACATTTTCAGGATCGGACTCCCACTCTGGGTGACCCTAGTTTTTGATTTCTTATTTTTATTTTCAAACAGAGCCGTGTGACTTGAAGTCAGCCACACACTTAAGTATTATTACTTTACTTGGTATTTGCTTATGGTCTTTGGTGTTACTTCCAAACTGTTTACAGAAAAGATTCCGTGTGTGCATAGGAGCCTTTGTTTCGATTATGTTTCAACCATAAAAACACGTTTTTCAACAGTGAACTGTATCTTCGTAGTAGCCATGGTTGCTTCCAAGGTGCTGTTGTTTTTGTTACGCGTTTCTCCTTCCCGATAGTTCAGCTTGCGTCCTGTCAGTTTTTGTGCGAATTGTGCCTTTTGGTGAAGAGTTATAGGCTTTCCCGTGGGTACAGATTATTTGGGGGGTCAGTAGGTACTCAGAGGGAAAGGATGGTCTTTGAAGTTTGCAAGTTTAATGTGTCTCAACGTATTATTCCTGGGGCTTCCCCTACAGCTAGTGTGTTGTTGATGTGTTCGCCACAGACAAATCTCCCAGCCCCTCCTGTCCCTATCAATTGCCTTCTCCCAAAAACTTGAACTGAAAATCAATGCATTAATGGCCCAAGTACTTCCAAGGCTGAAAAATTACGTTTTGGGCATGCATATTCAGGGGACATGGGAACGTCATAGCAAAGTTGTATGTGTTCTGTTTCCATTGTTACGTCCCCTTGTAGATGAAGCTTAGTCAGCCAAGAACATCCCATATCTACAATATAAGACAAATGAATAACTTTTTTTTAAAAGACAGACGAATATGATAATATAAACAGATAGAAAAATGAGTTTATAGCGTATTCCCGAATCGAAAAGTCTAAATGTGAATGAAGACCAAGAGAAATCTAAAAGACATATTATAATATAATTTCGTTTGACTTGCGACCATCGAACACGCGACCTTCACGTTTATTGTAGAAAAGTTACCAAACTCAGGGTTACATGCTGTATGATGCGTTTCATTTTTTGCTTGTACTTTTGGTTGTTGTTTTTTTGTTTGTTTGTGTACGGTTTGTTTTGGTTTTGTTTTTTTGTTTTTTGTAATCGTGTTTGTGCGTCGTGCACACGATTGCAACAACATAGAGGAAACCGCCATGTTGGCCTCGGAATCACATACTTATAAAGATATGTCTATTTATAAAAAGCGAGAAGAATCGAAACAACGAAATCCGTTTACTTATAAAAAGGTTTGGATTGATAAAATTGTCACCAGATTTTGATTCATACAATTGGACAAATTAACCCACTTGAAATTAGAGAAAAGATTTAAAGGCTTGCATATTTCACAAACTAGGGTTCGTTCAGAAAGTGGCCATACTTCACGTATCTCTAGCTACGCATTCCTAGTAAAAAATGTTGAATATTTAAAAGTTATCTCTCTTTAAACTACATTTTCAAAACCGACTTCGTCAATATATTTTGTTTGCCCTTGCCTGCGTTCCCTTTCAGGTCTTCTGGGAGATGGAGAGTGGCCCAAGAGTGAGCATTTAGCAAACTCGCATTTTTATTTGTTTATCGGATCTGCATAACAAAAAGTAAATCAGAGAACATAAATACGTTGTTAAAAGCGGCCACTTCATAACCTGTGTTACACCACCCTATTTATATTGCAGTTTAACAAATACAAACATGATAATTGCTTTGAATTTTGAAAGGGCGCGCCGTTGACTCAGTTATCATGATGTGCTTTGGAATGGTCACCCTGGTTCGAATTCCCATCTGGGCGTTCTGATCGTTTGTTGTTAAGGCTCTTCACCCATTTGGCACGGTTTTATCGGAGATGGACTTTGAATTTGGAGGTCCCACCTCATAATTAATCTTACAGCGTTGAAAAGAGCGTTAAACCTAAACTATGTAGTACATTTGTCTCAGTTTTGATTCTTTAGACATTTTTTTTTCATTTATCGTTAAATCTAATAAACCATTGAGCATCTCTTCTACTTTGACAGAATTATGCCCAAATAAGCCAAGGGTACATAACATGTAATTATCATCACATTACCTGTGAGATTATGTAGGTCATTATGAAGGCAGATCACGTGGTCCTCCCTAATACAACCTGGAAATAGGGGCATAATATTCCCAATAATATATGGGAAGTGGAGCTGGGCGAAGAGTAGATTCCGGAACCGATTCCCACGATTAATACTACGGAAGTAAGTTCCTTTTCCTTTTTACGTAAACCAACGGTTGCCCTTTACTTTTATCATTAAAACCTTCTTTTTTAAGGAATTTTTTTTTTAATTGGAGTTGCTGCTTCGTAGTATTCCGAAGTCAAAGTTATCTTAAATCCTGAAGATGTTGGGAGCCTACCAGGTAACCACCGTAAAACAATCACTCAATTAGAAAATAATTAATTGGGTTCGAAGTCGATTCCTAGGATTCCTAGCTTTTAATAATCGGGAACCTAGCCGCCCAGCACTAATGGGAAGGGAGGAGAGAGTGGAGATTACGACTGTTTTTAAGATTCGAACTCGGAACGTTCGCTCCTCCGAAACTGTTGTCTGTATAAATAAAAACCCACTACCGGTACACTGGCCATTGTTCAAGCTTACCCGCGGTAGGTATAAGGATAGGAGAGGAATTATGAAATTCAAATCTATTTCCTGAAAGACAACTTATAACGTATGTAAAAATGTCAATAGCAAAATGTACTCTTCATCTTCAAGACATTCATCAAAATAACATCGTGATCTAGACAAGCTGCTTTGGTGCTGCAGAAAGACTCCTTACAAGTTTGATTACTCTGTTGAAACCCTACTAAGGAAATGACTTTAGAGCTTATTGGGAGATATCGATTTCTTGCATCGATTTGTGTCGCTGGTGACCACAAATGTCGGTAAGTCGAGTTATATCGAAATACAGACTTGAGACTGGCGTCTTTGGCGTAATCTTTAATCTCGTTGCTGTTTCACACAGAAGAACAGACAACACAAGTTCGATCCGGGTGTGGAGGTGGTTTTTTATGTTGTTTTTTGAGTGTGTGTGTGTGGGGGGGGGGGGGGATTTGGTCTGCCTGCTGAGATACTGTACCTATTCACTCCAGGTTGTCTCTGATCAGCATGGATCAAGCAGCCCGTCTCGTTAATGATGTACATTAGGTCGATGAAGGCATGAAAAGCTACAGTATAATCAAATCCCAGCAAAATGGAGCCCCTGAGCGATGAACGTCCTAACTGCACACAGGTGGGGCACAGTTAAAGTTAAAGTGACGAAGTAGGGAGTGTTGCTTGTATTCTCTGGAACACCACGATCTTTTTGCCCACCGTAAAATGAAATAAAATTAGTATTGAACTCAAAATAAGGGCTTCTAGAAAAAAAAATTGAAATTTTGTTTGCGACCCTAAGCAATAATCTGCCAAAAAGATAAGAATCTTTGTTTAAAACGTTTTGTTCTGAGGCCGATGATTGTTTTAATGTGAATGGTTTATGTCCACGTTGACACAATTACCGTTATTTAGAAAGAAGATAACGGGGATTC
The DNA here is from genome assembly GCF_000002075.1 of Aplysia californica. NCBI lineage: Eukaryota > Metazoa > Mollusca > Gastropoda > Aplysiida > Aplysiidae > Aplysia > Aplysia californica. The sequence continues at coordinate 431,221 of NW_004797399.1, forward strand.
TGCCCTCCAAGGCCAACCCGGGATGATTGGAAAACATCATCCCAACAGAAAAACTTGGATACTAGATAAAAAAGAGCTTAGCATAATAAAAACTGAGGGTGACGCGGATTAAAAGATCGTAGACGTGGCAAATAAAGAACAAGCTTTGTTTCACGTAATCCTCAGCGGGGTTCCCCGCCATCTCAGTAGAGAAAAGAATATCGCCCTTGATTAGAAGATTGACTTATAGACAGACGACAGATCTGCAGGTTTTCTGACTGGCTCATTACCTGACTCAGTAACATATATACGTGTAACATTTGAGTGAAAGAACCTCGGTAGACACTTTTCAACAAGCAGAAAGGTGGAAAGAAGCAAGGCAAACAGATTCACGGACTGAGCTAGACAGGTTCAGAGAAACAAACAGACATTATTATTCCTCGTCGAAAGATCAAGAAACGTCCACGTAGTCGCTGACCTTTCGCTCAACCCTTTTGCTGCGTGCGTCGCATGTCGTAGTTTTGGCAAGACACATGCAGTCCTACAAAAGTAAATAGCCATTGCTACCCCCCCCCCCCACCCCCCGTCCCAAATATGATTTGTGAAGGTACTTGTCTCGGCAATCAACTCCTCCAATATTTATAGATTTACGCGCAGTGCTCAGGAGAGCGATCCATGCTGCAGATGTGGACTCCAGTGTCACCGTATATAAGATACAGGACATCAAGAAACACAGGCGTCGCCCTCAGGGCATTGGGCCAAAAAGCATTGTGCAGTCGTCACTGTACAGGGTTTGGGGGAGATGTTGTATCTCTTTCAGCCCTGGTCGACTCTGACTGGAAAGGTCGGAAGCCTGCTTTCTAAATGATGTAAACTGTGTCCATATGGGCTTAAATCACCTACATTTTAATCTTTTTAAAGGTACACTGTTATTCTGAGATGTAATCAAAATGGTTACCATACTGGTCAATGTAAGGATTTAATGCCCTCTTCAAAACTACAAAATTCAAAATGAAGAGAAACTTTAAAAAATAATAATAAAAGAGTTGAAATAAAAACAATTATATTGATCTCTGTGGCTCAGTTTTATAAGACTAACTGCTGTTGGCTTTAGAACAGAGTGTGATAGCGTCATGTGAATTCTATTTCTCCAAAGCATAATACTGTATGCTGACATTTGTTTATGTGATATATTATTTATTGATATATCGCCTCTGCTGCCAACCCTTTCACTTTCCTTCGCCTCTATTGTTGCTACCGGGCAAACTGCCAAAGCTCTGAAATGGCCCATGTTTGTCGCGCATAACGATGCACACAAAAACAAACAAAAATAAAATATATATAATTTTAGCGGAGATTTTTTTTCTTCCGAGAAACTGATTAAGGGTTGGATGTACTTACAGCGTTTATCGCGAGGCCGCAGCGTTGAGAGATGGAAAGATTGGCACACCGGATATTGATACGTTAGCCTTCCCATTCTCCCGCCTAAATCCTATGAGACCTGGACCAGGTTTGTTGACTTTCAACTGATTGATGCTTGGTGCCAGCCAACTACTGTAAGAGAGAGTGAGGGGAGCAGAAGGTGCTTGGCGTTCATTCGGGATGGCGGTGCTGTGATTTCAGCAAGGTGCTAAGTAATGCTTATTTCGAACCATTCTAAATGTTCAGGTTAGTATAGTATTCATGATGGTGATGGTGTGTGTTTGTCATCTGTTTGCTTTTTGTGCTTTGCTTGTGTGTGTGTTATTGTTAATGTTGTTGTTATCGTATTTGTTGTAGTGATAATCTTTTTTTTGGTTCTGGTTTTTGTTATTATTGTCATTGTTTTTTGTTAATGTTGCTGTTGTTGTTGTTGATGTTGTTGTAGTTGCT
>NW_004797399.1:433739-442635 GCF_000002075.1 Aplysia californica
TTCTTCTTCTTCTTCTTCTTCTTCTTCTTCTTCTTCTTCTTCTTCTTCTTCTTGCTATTATATTTATATCGGTAGTAGGACAGCTGTCCCTTTTAAAGTTATAAACCATTGAAAAAAACATTCATTTAAAAGATCCTCCCCCCCCAAAAAAAAAAAATCCCTTGTAAAAACGTTGGAGATCCTAAATAACTTGAATGCCAAAATAGGTTGTGATTCTACAAAAATCTGCCTCGTCTCTACAGAAACGATTCGATAATCATCTCTGTACGCGTGTGTTTATAACTTTTTTCCAGTTGCATTATTCCGCTTGGCTTTCACTTTGTCGGGCCGTCTATCCCTATTCTCTCTAACAATTAAGAATAAAACTTTGCCACCAATTATCCCAGATGGATTTTTATCTGGAGGTCTGCAAAATGGATGGGTACATGACCATCATTTTGCCGATTTTACTTCTCTTTCACTGCCACTCCTTTTCAAAGTCGTATCGAAGCTCTGCGCTTTTTGTGCTTATTGTTCTTGATTTGTTTAGGTTTTGTTTGGAATTTTTGTAGGGGGCTGTTTTGTTTTGCTTTAGTGCTTTGTTGTTGTTTCTTGTTGCTGTAATGATTGTTTGTTTGTTTGTTTGTTTGATTGTTTGTTGATTTGTTTGTTTGTTTGTGACGGGGTGTCTGACGTTCCACGTTCATTTAAACCGGTTGGAACAGTGGAATTCTTAACAGTGTAGTTTAATGAGTTCACAGAACTCGCCGTCCTCTTACGTTGACTCTAGTGTGGGCTGTTGTAAGCCAGAGGACCAGCTTCTAAAACAGCACCTTGTGTTGAAAGGGGTCATTCATGCCATACTTGGTTCTGCAATATCCCTGATCTTTGTATAAAACCTACACAAAGCTATACGCTCCAGTCAGAAGGCTATTAAATTTCAACGACTGACGTCCGGTCCCGTTATATGAATAAAGAGTGAGAAAAATGAAATAACAAGGAAAAAAACCTCTTTTAAAGTCAAAACAGTATTGGATATCGCATATTAAGGACGCATGAGCCTACTGAAGAGGATTATGTAACTGTTGCTATCAAAATTTCTATTTATGAGTCGTGAAGATTAATTTAAAAGAAATTTTCCCAACTTTCTTAAAGAATATGTTAGGCAGCGTGGTGGAATCAGGCTCTCGTCAAAATAATCGAAGTGAAGAAACTTGTATTTTTCCACAGGCTTGTAAATTATTTTCTTATTTTTTTAATTTTTTTTTGGCTCAATCCCTTTCATGCCCATGAAAGAACTCATTTCTGTACAGGTTTTTCTGAAAAACGTTGATTAAAGGCACAAAAAATGTAAATTTTCAGTTACCACGGACTCATAAGCTAAGGAAATAATTGATCTCTGGCGGCTATTTTCTCACTAATCTTACCTGAGAGCCTGATTCCGCCACGCTGCCTCACATATTATGGTATCCTTTCCATACGACCTTAGAGCATGCATCAAAATAACATTGAGTGTGTATCTAGCTTACGATTATTATTGTTTATATTGCTGCTCATTTATATTATGTATGTGATTGTAAGCCTACTTGTGTGTGCATGTGCGTGCGTGTGTGTGTGTGTGTGTGTGTGTGTGTGTGTGTGTGTACTCGTGGTGGAACACCAAACCAATGTGCCAGGATCTGGACAATAAAGATGTATCTTATCTTATCTTATCTTATCTTATCCCAAGTTGATCCAGACCTGTTGGCTCGATGCAAACAAACCCTAAACAAATCAAGAACCTAAATTAATGGGAGCGTAAAACATCTAGCATCACATAATAACGTATGAGCGTAGTTGTCCATGCACCACCTTTATCAGGCCAGGAGTAATGTGTACTAGAATAAAAAATAGCGAAAGAGGAACCTGCTCGGGTAGCCTCACAAACAGCCCCATAATATAATATGTGAGGAATTGTGGTGAAATCAGGTGTTTGTCAAAATAATGAAATTTTAAAAACTGGCATTTTTCTGGACGTTGGGTAATTTTTTTCTAATGTTCTTGTTTGGCTCAACACTTTTTACGTCCATTTAAAAACACACTTCGGTGTTGATTTTAGTGGAAAAACATTGATTAAAGACACAAATATTGTAAAATTGCAGTTTTCAAGGACTCTCAAGCTATGGATGTTACCAAACTTTGCTGCCATTTTCTCTCTAATTGTACCTCTGAAAACAGGCAACCCTCACCTCCTGCATTCCCAAATATCTCGACTTCTATGCAGCATAGATGGACATTAATTGTTTCACAAAAAGAAAGACAAATGAACAGGCTTTAAGACGATACCAATAACATCATATACCCAAAAATTGGCGAGCGCCTGGTTCCACCACGTCGCGACATAATAATAGTCTAAGTCTCACCTTAATGTCATTAGTGGGATCAGAACTTTCCAAAAGGTCGAGAATTGATTATCGAAAACAAGGTGTCAGGCTTCATAGTATCCCCCCTTGTCAGAACATGTGGCACTACATTTGTCTTGACCCTAAATCTATAAGAGTCAAAGGTGCAACAAGGAAGCCCGCGGCAGGGCACACTAAGTGCACGTTTTGTTACCCTCTATTGGAATGACGTCGCTGGGTTAGAGAGCCGTGTTGGTCGATCCTCCCAGCCATTGTTTCTTGTACGGGGTGTTGGTATTTGTCCGGAAACACAGGTTTAGTGGTATAACCACTTGAATCATCAAGGTGACGGGATAGGGTTGCCGACATTGCCTAACCGCCCCCCCCCCTTCCCCCCTTTCAACTTCCTTAAGTGTGTTTTTGTCGCTTAATGCTTAGTAACTATAACCCCAAAATATGAATGTAATTGTTTTACACCACCATAAACACTGTTAATATCGTTTTTGACGCAGGCTTCGATCCTGCCTGTCACGGGTAAACCGGGCTGAAGAAAAGGAGGGTGAGAGGGTTCAACGTCCCAGGAGAAAGGAAAATACTTGATAAGATTCTTCCCACTACGGCAAAACGAAGGCAAGTTTTTGCATACGACAGCGAAGCGCTTAACAGCTTCACCATGCGGCGGTATAAAATACCAGACTGTGTAACTTTCACAGAAAAGAAGTTAAAGTGACATTCATTTAGAGTGCATATAGATCATAGAATGCTCACTCGACCTCAAAATAACTTCCTGAACTGACACATTCTTTCCACTTACTATCTCGCCCAACCGCCAAGGCCCCCTCTTTCCGAAGGCAACATTCAGCGTCACAGCCTGTTAGGTGCTTGCAGTTAGCATTCATAATAAATATTCTGTCTCTATACACCTGTCCTGAATGTAACTGAAAAGAAACAGACAAAGTATAGTATTTTTTTCAGGACACAACTTTCTTCACAACGAAACCGGTAATCGAACAATATTTTTGCAACAAATGTAACGATTTTACGTTCGATTTAAACGCCCCTATCAATTTCATGCCGTGTACGTAATCAATAACTTTTCCTCTACGCCTAAGTATTACCTTTACATCTTTTGTGTGCTTCTTTTATCCCGCTTTTTATTCCGTCTACGGCTGTACCAGCGCTTACAAACATCGATTGTGTTGTTAGTCCATTCTTTGCCGTTGCACAGTTTTTTTCTGCTGGGATGCTTTAATTCAACTGAGACCCAGTTGACCCTGACAGGCAAAACATACACAAAATTCTGAGTCGAAGTTTTTAATTGGACGTACAGTTTAAAGCATCTTTAAATTCATACCCTAAGAGAATTCTGTATACGCAACCTGTTACTCCTTTTACTTCTTCTTAAAGACTAATCCAGTCTCTCCCCATCCACCACACCTCCCTTTTTGGTTCTTAAACGCTTAAATCTGCTTTTTTTATTTCCGTTTTCTTTTCCGTATTTCTTGTATATTTTTAACGAAATAAAATCAGATCTCATAAAGTTAATCTTGCTCAAAATACTTCCTGGTCGGTTGTGTTTTCATTATCTATAAATGTACTTAAATATTTCAGGAACAATAATAATGCAAGACGTACTAAATCTCTCTTTGGCATGCGTGAGCTCACGCACACGTGCACGCACACACACACGTACACACACCCACAAACACACACGAATACGCACATACATGCACACAAACACACACACTCACACAAATACACACACAAACAAACACACACACACACACACACACACACAAACACACACACACGCACATGCACACAAAGCACACGCACACACCTAAGCAGATTAAAACACACACACACACACACACACACACACACACACACACACACACACACAAACACGCAAACATACCAAACATTATTATGCACATTAGCCTCACAACATCACAAACCAACAGTAGATTATCAGACCAAATGTCACCCCTTCTCACAGCCTAACGAGGATTTATGATACTACTGGGAGAGCTCAGTCCAACATCTTATGACGTTTGAGAGCCCTCCATGTATTCCCACAAAGTTCTGCGATAAGATAAACACAAAAGACTCTACTGGGCCTCACTGAAGAGAGCAAATTTCACTTGAACGGGGTGGTTTATTACAGTTTTCTATAATGTCCAGGTTACACGGAACTAATCTTCTAATTATAGAGGTAGGAGAAATTGTGTTTACACAAGACAATACAAACTTCATATTCTTTGGCGTAAGTAGCCGTTTTCATATTCATTTTAAAAACATTTATTTATGACTGCTGCAAGTCCATAGAATAAATCATGTTACGAGTAAAGTAGTGAAAACTAAGAGGAGAAGGGTTGGGTGAATGAGAAAAAGACAGTGTAGAAAAGCGATGGCAAGGGAGAGGGATACGGACAATATAGCGAGATAAAGGAGGGAGACAGGGAGAGAGAGAGAGGGACAAAGAGAGGGAGAGAGACTGGGGGAGAGACGGGGAGAGATACAGGGAAAGAGACGGGGAAACAAACAGGGAGATATAGACAGGTGGAGCAGAAAAAAAGAGAGGGAGAAGGAGAGGGAGAGAGAGAGAGAGAGAGAGAGAGAGAGAGAGAGAGAGGGGGGGTGGGGGGAGGGAGAGAAAGACAGACAGACATATTGGTATTTGCTGATTAGATGACATGCATTCATATTTTGTTCCCAGACTCTGGTACAACACCCTATCGATTTCTCCAAGTGAAAAATGAATAAAGTATATCGTACCTAATTTAATCATTCTTATCTTTGCTATATATCTCTGAAATATTTTTTAGCCCTTTTTGCACTCCTCTCTCCACTCTATTCCTTTAACCTGATGGAAACATGGCACAAGCTGCAATGCTGGTACGTGTTCTGTCAACTATGACTACGAGAACCTAACATTTTGGATACCATGAGAGAGAGCGGCTACATTAGTCGCCTTCTTCAATATAGCAATGTGCACTTCACCATCGCAAACTGAGGCAAATGCAGTCACTGAATATACAGCCCACTTAAACTGAAATCAGCAGGACTGTCAGATTTTCTTTGGTTTAGCCGGGTTCTCTGGTTATGAAGGTGGCATAAAAGAGGGGAGTGGAAAATTGGGATATTTTTTCGTCTTAACCCTGCTTTCAGATTAATTGTGTTCGATTTAATTAAATGGGCGCCACAGCACAATAATCCAAACATATCAACTTTGATGTTGTTTATTAAAACAATAATATTTGGAACATTAAGAGGGCTGACTGCCTCTCATAGTCTACCCGGGATAACTGTAATCCAACATGCCAGCTGAAAGACGGGGGTTCTCGATAAAATAACTTTCACAGACGGGAATCAAACTTGCGACTTTTACGTTAAACTGCAAAGAGCATAATCATAAAACAACGAAGGCTAGTTACACAAATCTGCATGACAAAAACAATGGTATTATTATCTTACTCGGAAAGGGAAAGTTCCCAGCGAACTTGGCTTGCAGTCAGACCTCAAAGAAAGTCGTCATCTGTCTCGCCAGTACACGTTATTCAAACATCATAACATCGTCAAATGTGTCATTGTGGCTAAAGCAGCACCTGAATATGGAAACCTGATACTTCTATAAATACATTTTTGAGGATAATGTGAAATTGTCTGGCTCTTTGTTGTTACCTGTAAAAGGTTCCAGTTCGTTTGGGGTTTTTAATCGAGTACCGTCGTCCTTTAGCAGGTCTCTTGTCCCACACGTATGCTGGATTGGGACTAGTAGGCAGCGCAAAGAAGCGCACATCGAATTGAGCGATGGGGACGCAAAGCATAATAATGATAATCACTTCTATAGCGCCCACTCCCTGGTGGGCCTAGGCGATTCACAATAAAATAAGATGTATATCAACGTGTCATCCAACGTACGAGTACAACAATTCTTCTAAATACATAATCTGACAAAGAGAACAAACACAAGACAATCACAGAGGCTACGAATCACACTTTCTGTTGGAAGAAGAATTAAACTAGTTAATAATATGAGAGTTAAATTTGTTTTTGACAAGATTTAGACTGGATCAAAGTAGATGCCTCTCGTAGGTTCCATAAATATTACAATCAATTAAACTCCCACTTCTTGCATCAGTGACCTGATCCCTCAACAGTTAACGATAAGAGTCAAGGTTCAGACCAAATGTGTGTATATCGTCGCTGATGGCAGAACCAGTGACCACACACAGGGACTATTTGTACTGACCTAAGCCCGCATGGTGATGCTGATTAGGGCTAGCCCCAGCATATTATGGTACCGAAACTCTCCGTGCGTAGTCCAGTATTGATCGCAGTCGTTGGTAAGGAATGTGAAGCCTGAGAACTACCTTGTTCCCGTGAAAGTGTATTGTGTCCAAGATTTAGTTACCGGTGATTAACATATTAACATTTTTTAGTGATCTGGAACTTCTTGTTGAAAGACATGGCTTGTAAGTATCATCTTCAAACGTAAAAAAACCTAAAAAATACAGAACAAGAAGATTACATTAAGATTATTACTTTAAAGTCGATGTTTTGCACCTGCATCGACACAGTTTAGGTCATGTAAGAGGCAGGCTTCGACCTTGTATGTCAATACCAACCCTGCAAGTGAAGGATATCATATCATCTCAGCAGAAAGACCGAGACACTTGATAGAAACTCTCCCCTACAAGGAATCGAAATCGGGTCTCCTGCATTCAACGACGCCGGGTACTCACTTTGAGACTCTAGAAATACAAAACAGAACAGCCTCTTGGTATTGATCGTTTTAGAATTGCAAGAGCTCAAAACGTCATTCCTGACAATTTGAATGGAATCAAAATCGCTTCCAAAAATTGTAATGTTATTGTGGCTTTTATAGCTATATTTATTGTCAAAGATATTATAACAGTCATTCCGGAAGGTTTGAATCGAATTCTCTTTTTAAAGCTAAATAGGACCGTCTTCGCCGGGATATATATATATATATATATATGTGTGTGTGTGTGTGTGTGTGTGTGTCTGCGTGTTTGTTATTGCATGTGTGTACGTATGTATGTGTGTATGCGTGTATGTGTGTATATATAAAATCATATTGTGTGTGTATGTGTGTGGGTGTGTGTGTGGGTGTTTATGTGTGTGTGCGTGTGTAAGAGAGAGAGAGAGAGCGAGAGAGAGAGAGAGAGAGTGTGTGTGTGTGTGTGTGTGTGTGTGTGTATGTGTGTGTGTGTGTGTGTGCGTGCGTGCATGTGAAGGGGTGGGTTCTTTGAAGTGACAAGGTAACCCAATTGACCTGGGTCATCTCAAATAAAGGTCCCTGCACTAAGCCCATGGTCAAGTGTACTCAGAAGTTGTTCAAAATCAGTACTCGGTTTAGATTTGATTTTGCTACGCTAACCATTTCTGTATTCAAACCATGAAAGCCAGGTAAAAATATTTTCCTCAAGCTCTTCTAGTCTAATCATAAACCTGTCAAACCATTTCTCATTTCGCAGAGTCAACTCGAGCAAATCCTTATAATGTGCACTGGCTCAAAAATCCATCATTCGATTTTGAATGGAAAGTAAGGATTGATCTTGTCAGTTGACTGGTGTTTGAACTTTTAATCCACTGCTTGCACTGTATGTTTCCGGAGAAGCTGAGTATGTTTCTGAGTGTTCTATGGTCTGCTAGGGAAATAATACAGTGTGTAGCGCATAGACCTTGATATTGAGCGTGGGTATACGCTATGCAATTAATGCTACTTATTATTACCATTATCATTATTATTATTATTATTATTATTATTATTATTATTATTATTATTATTATTTTTTTTTTTTTTATTATTATTATTATTATTATCAGATTTTGCAGGCAATAAAGCTTTACCTATGAAACCCCTATGGGAACCAACAAGATGGGTGTTCCAAGAATGTTAAAAGATGGCATAATGATGGTTAATGTATGCTGCAGGCTGGAATGACAGCTGATGAGAAAGATAGGTTATTTTTATAATCAAGGAAAGCATTGGAAAGGGTAAGAAAAGTCCATGACAGGAGGTCATTGATTCGAGCATCTGTTCTGGTGGCAGGTTACTGATCCTTACCTGCTTTGCTTCACCGTATATTATCTCAGCTTACCGCTTACCTGTGATTGATTTTATCTGCTGTGTTGATAGGGGCAGGGTGTTTGAATCAACAGCAATGCTCTTTGGTCTCGTCTTGTGAATAACAAATTGTTTCTCTTTTCTTATCAGTTTGGACTTGCTATGTGTCCTAAGTAGAAAGCAGCAGTGGCTGCGACAACAGTTTAAGAGGTGCGTGGAGTCTGGGAATGTGTTTGATACAAAATGTTAGGACACATAAACAGTTGTAAACTCTGACGGCAGTTTCACAGAACTTGCGGGTAAGGAGTTCATGTGTTATCGTGTGCGTCATTGTGTGTTTACGTATGTGTGTGGGTGCATATGTGTGTCTTTGTGTCTGTGTAAGTGTGTGTAGGTGGTATGTGTGTATGTGTATGTGTAAGTGTGTGTGTGTGTGTGT
>NW_004797399.1:442817-444794 GCF_000002075.1 Aplysia californica
GTGTGTGTGTGTTATCGAGTGTCAGCGGTCATTTTATCGCGTTCCTGTATCCATGACCGTGCCAGAGTGCATATGTGTCTGTGTTTACAATTGTACGGATTTGGACTCTGGTTCCACACATCTTGTTAGGGTCCAAATAAAAGGTTTCTTCCTTCTCCCCTTCATTTCACCATCTTCTTAAGAACCATTATAAACGATGCCTTGAAGGTCAATTGGGTACAATGAACATAAAGAAAGAAACATCACTAACTTCAGATATACCGAAAACATTGATAATATAGCTGGAAAAGAACTGACAAGCTTTGTTGTCTTGAGTACTAAAGATGCGGGTACTATTCGCATTTAGGAAAAGTAGTGTATCCAGAATGTCTGGGGTTTTTTAAACTGAAATACAGATTCCCACACAGTCTAAACAATCCGCCTCTTTGTTCATGCCAAAGTCTAAAATTGGGTCGTAAAACATATTGCCCTACGCCTATGTATAGAAATTTTAAAAGGCTTCACAATAGCTTCCCTGAATGTCAATGACAGTTTGGCATGTTTAATCCAAAAGTTGGTACACTTGTCTTGATTTAACTGGCGTTTTTCTCTAAATACCTTCGCAGAGAGATGTCTCGCTCCGACCACTTCACCAGCGCCCACTTTGTCCTCATGGGCATGAGCGGCCTGTTGGTGACGCTGATCCTACTCTCCCTGGCTGTGCTGATGGCGCGGGAGTTCAAGCCAGGCTTTCCCTTCTCTGCGCTTTCCAAGGCCTGGTCCAAGAAGAAGAAATTGACGGTCATCAACGTGAAGCCATTGGTTGAAGAAGAGCAAGAAGTTTGATGATCCAGTGTGAGATATGATATTGCTCATAAATATTCATAACGCCAAAGCTATCCCCCCACTCCCAAACCCCAGGCCCCCAGTGATGTGAAGTCATGGTCATCTTCCCCCGAGAAGGATGACCATCAATCAATCATCAATCACATGAATCAGCTATTTAAGCAAACCCATTCAGTGCCATTGAGGGTAACAATATTATATTAGTTTTATGGAACATCAGATACGGTTCTTGGTTAGCCATTACACTACGTATGACTTGTCACCAGTATTGAAAGGCAAACGAATATTCTAAGTTCAGTTCATCGGGAGCATGATTAATAACTTTGTCTTTGTTACCATGATGCCTATAGGCAGGCCCTTTTTCTCCCCTTTTGCATGGGATGCTATCATTCTGAATACGAGACATGTTGCAGAGACGGCTTGCAAATAAATTACCAGGCTGTTTTGAACGATTCAGAAGTCACAACTATAAGTAAAGAACATTATTTTCTGTGATTGTACTTTCTACCAATGGTGTTCTATCGATTACCCGCAGTTCCATGTCTTTTTGTTTGCTTGTTTTGTTGTTGTTGGTTGTTCTTTTGTGTGTGTTTTTTTTGCATATAACCACTGATAGGTTGTACTTCTTTTCTTTCCCTCTGCGTTTCAGTTTATTTATCTCTAAATTTTAATACCCGTTGTTGTATTCGTGCTTCTCTTTTCTCTCGCTCAAACGGTTTTCTCCGTTGGTTTTGGGCTAAACCTTTGGCTAACTCTTGCTGGTTATCCACGAAGGCAGGCAGAAAACGTTTCAAGCTGCATTAGCAAAGTAAATGTCATATTATGTGATTTCAGATGTGTGCTCGACACAATAGAACAATTAGAGAGGATTTCCTATTGTGACATAGTTTATAGAATGTGCCATACACCTTGTTGATTATTAATTGTAAATTTGTTATCTGTGGTTACAGATTATGATTTGTAGTTGCCATTTGTTTGAAAAGGTGTGAATGTAAATTCACACGAATCTGTACTGCGTGTATGTGTGTGTGTATGTGTTTCTGTGTGTATGTGTGTATGAATGTGTTTGTCTGTGTGTGTGTGTGTGTGTGTGTGTGTGTGTGTGTGTGTGTGTGTGTGTGCACATGTGTGTGTGTGTTTGTGTGTGTTGTG
>NW_004797399.1:446214-449811 GCF_000002075.1 Aplysia californica
TGTGTGTGTGTGTGTGTGTGCTTTTGCCATATTCAAAGAAACATAGACTGCCTGATATATTGATGATTAGTCTGTTCAGACTATATAATATACATTAAATCAAATTGCTAAATAAAGTATTACAATTTTAATTCTAGAACATCGTTGTTCTTAATCATATAGTGTGAATAAAAAAAGCCAGTAGCACCTATCACATTTGGTGTGGCTAGAAACTGTGGTCTCTTTTGCTTAACCAGATGATGATGATGAAGATGATGATGAGGAGGAGGAGGGGGAGGAGGAAGAAGAGGAGGATGCTGATGATTATGATGATGACAAGAACGACGTCGATTGTGATACCTCACAATATTTCTGCATCAATGTACGAGGTGTAATGGTAAGGCTCTATACAGACTAGTGATCTCAGCCTTACACAACAAATGTTGGTACTCTAGCAGTAACACATACCTGTTGTATAAAGAAACACAACAACAGAACATTTACATTTTCGACACGCAAGCCCTCTGATATTTGTAATAGATACTCCCACTTTGTATTCCTAGACATTTGGGCTAGTTGTATTAAGTTAGATCATCATCATCATCATCGTCATGATACTCTTACAGTTACAGATATCTTGTGTGAACAAAAACACCAAAACAGGACTCATAAGTTCAACTCACATTGTATGTCCACTGATACTAAATGTGAGAGGGGAGGGTGGAAGGGTGGGGGCTTTAATGGGAAATTCAACGCCAAACTAAAAAGAAATTATTATTTTTTAAATCCTTTGTATAATTCTTTCCTCGCTCATCACTTTATTAAAGCGAAGATGGGTTTACCAAATGGCAACCCTTTGCAAGGTCTTGGCGAGATAAAGACATTAGTTCTCTCTATTCTTCACGCTGAAAGTCTCCCTTCAACCAACGCCGGTTGAGATTTTGATGGCAGCCCCACGTCCGCGCCTCCCGGAGATCGAAGACTGTGTGGTGCTGGATGATGCTGATTATTGTCCTTACACTCATCGATCTGCCCTCGGCGATGGCGCGTGTATAGTTTCGTGTATGGTGCGCCGTAGGAACACTCTTCATGATTTTCAGAAATATTGGGACTCGGGGTTTTGAGGGGGTGGGGGGATAAAATATCGAGTATTTAATGTTTACAATTTTAATTCAGTATTTCCTTTTAAACTGCTTCTTTGGAATTTAGCTAATATGTGATTTGCGTTGTTTTTTATTAAACATTTATGTCTGAATCCCTCTAAATAAATATTTGCATGTATTTTTTTATAGTTAACAATTTCATTTGCAATTTAATGCGTTATGCCTTTCTTACTTTTCTATACCGATTCACGCTGCTCCGCGTGATAGAATTCTCATAATAACATAACTTCAGAGATATACATTTTGTCTTTAGTTACTTTTACCTGTTTTAGTTTTCACCTTACCCATACAAACATCAGCTCGAAATAAAAGAAAAAATCGTCACTTAGATTCAACTTTTCTTTTAAATAACGAAGAGAGGAGACGGTTTTGTTCAGAATTTGAACATGTAACTATGATAAGCAAGGTCAAAGATTACTTAGTTTGCTTTGTTTTTACCTCTTCCTACATTTAATGTAACTTCAAAGAGGCTGCACACTACTCAAGACACGGGCTAGAAATGAAAAAGTATGATACAGAAACTCACCATGGACTAGATTTATAATTCCTTTTTTGGGGCACTACGACCCGTAACAAAAAAAAACGCGACTGTGGGGTAGCGATAATCGCTTCTCCGTCGCAAGCAGATGATCAGAGTTTGATTCCCATATTGAGACAATTTTTATTGCGAAACTTGGTCTTTCTTTCGGGTACATTGTGTCCATCTCCGCCCAGGTTGATCCTGACAGGCAAGGTCAAAGGCCGCCACCTGATTCGTCTAAACCGGGTGGATAGGACATAAAATCATCTGCATTTTTTAAATAGGGAAACTATTGTTCATTCACATAGCTTCCAAAATGGACCACCTTGCCCCCTTCCCAGACTCATTTAAGTCAAGACAAAGACAAAGATGAGAACCATTAATTGCCTTCGTTGTTGCTTACATTATCTTCAGACGTTGCTAGTTTACATGGAGAACTCTAAGAGAACGTGTGCAGCATGCATGGTAATAATAAGAACTTGAAAACATAAAAACTAAGTGAAACACTTCAAATCATAGGTTCAAAATATTTACACATAGACATATAAACAAGCGCGCGTTGAGAAAAAGCGATGCAGATTGGGAGAGAGACAAGAGAGACAAGAGAGAAAGAGAGAGTGAGAGAGAGAGAGAGAGCGAGAGAGGGAGAGAGAGGAGGGGGGGCAAGGGATGGAGGCATTTACACGCATTACCAAAATGATGCAAGAAGATACAATTTAAATTGTAGTAAATAACTTGGTCTCCAGGGACGATCATTCAGATGTTATCATAGTCGGCAGACTGCTCAGATCGTACAAACAATCGTCACCTCTCTAGATGAGAGGAATCAGCGTACCAATAACAAGAAGACATTTAATAAAATATCACCGCATCGAGGAAATCAAACCCGGACATTGCGCTTTCAAGATAAAGAGCCTAGCCATAACAGCACATGCACTGGTTCATTGATGACGTTTAGAAAAAACTCCCCAAGGATAACCGAAATAAATGTCCTGTGGGTATTCCATAACTCGAGAGAAAAAGTATGTCGGAATTCCTGGTATAAATATGTACCAAATACAAGAAACATAGAAGGGTGTTGGGGCACCGAGATGGTGTCGATAGTGCGGAGAAGGTTCAGAAATACTCTGGCAAGAAAGAGTTAGTGGAAGGAACCGTTGGTCTGGGTAGAGCTGGTGGGAAGAGAGGCCGGGGTGTCCGGGGCTGTGTGTGTGTGCGTGCGTGCGTGTGTGTTCCACGTCTGCGCGGACTAGGACAGACGTGACGCGTGCTGAGGCTGTTAGCTCCAGTGACGTGACGTGCTCTGACAGCAGACGCGACTCTCGGGTTCAGACGTTCATTTAGGAAGACATATTTTCACTCACTCCTGTGTTTTCGCTGCCTGAAAAATTGATTTGGTGATCACACTGATGTGTGGATCCGAGTTCGGCCGCCGCTGTTCAGTGGAATAACTCTTACGCAGTGATGATTTTTGGTGGAGCGTTTTTGTTAAGGTTTTATTTTCATACATTTATTCTAATCAAGCGCCGATCAGTTTTGATGCCGTAGTGTATTGTCACCCTTGCTAACAATCTGACGGTCTGACGTATTAATTGATTTTTCTGAATGAAAAGATAAACAATTAATTGTTGATTAAATGGGCATCGACTTCCTCTTCATCTGAAGTTTCCTGGATGCGTGGCTATACACTAGTTACTAAATCAAGACCATTGATATTCCGTCTGCTTTCAAATTGAGGTCAAGCTCTCTCCAGTGATGGTGAGTAAGAAAGAAAGAAATGTTTGTGGAAATAAAATGTGTATTGCCTGTGTGCACCCGGGGTGGGCAGCTGTCGGATGGGAATGGAGGTCAAATCAATTTCCTCTCTGTGCTGACCCTTCGACACCGTACATTTCGTATCGGGAAGAGCGATCTGGCGAGTGCTGATTGAAGCGG
>NW_004797399.1:450418-450707 GCF_000002075.1 Aplysia californica
CTCTCTCTCTCTCTATCTCTCTCTCTCTCACGTCAACCTCTGAGTCAGAGATGACAACTCCAGGTACCCAGGAATCCTTGGTTTTTATCTCTGTCTCTCACCTCTCTCTCCTTCAAATCGATCTATCTCTACCTTCATGTCTGTCTGTCCATTTTTCTACCCTTCTACTTTCTTCTTGCCTATCTATTTCTCACACCTTACCACTGTACCTCTCCGCTTTCGCTCAGTCTCATATCACCCATAATATCATTTTTGTCCCATTTTGTATGTGCGCCTGCCTGTCTATGTA
>NW_004797399.1:451314-453383 GCF_000002075.1 Aplysia californica
TATCTATCTATCTATCTATCTATCTGTCTATCTATCTATCTATATATCTATCTATCTATCCTTCTAAGTATCTTCTCCTGAATGAAACGAAATGTGAATTCGAAGAACGCTGGAGAGGAGTGAAGGAAGGAAATATTGACAAGTATTGAGATAACACATTGTTTATGCATTTTTAACATATTGGCGTATAGCCGCCTTTCTCAGCTCTGACTCCAGATTCTCATTTTGTTAGTGAGGACATGGTGTCCTATTGTTGTAACTGTTTGCCTAACATTATAAGGACTTTGACGAGTTGGCTGCGACACTGACGAAACGAACCGACAACGTTCATTAGTATTCTCTGAACCATAAAGTGTTTCAGCCTATAGTTGGTACAATACGTGTCTGTGCTTGCAAAATCGCCGTAACATATTTTAGTTTAGTTTTAGTAAGGGATTTACGGCATTTACAACATAATATGACCACCATCAGTACCGAAGATAAGAGGTGTTACTAGAGAGTAACATACAAAGAAAAAAATGAGGATTGATAAGGACAATAGACGTATGATCAGAAAGGAGGAGCAATCCACACCAAACCACCCGCTTACCAGCCATTCCATAAACCTTCCCGGAAAAATAAACGATGAGAAAACGCATAAAAATGCAGCAAGTAGTTACTTTTGTGACTTATATCCCCCAGCCATCAGTGAAACCTGAATGGGCACAGCTACTGCTCCTATGACCTATAGAAAAGTAGAAAAGTTGTAATAAAATTTGTGATTTGATACTTCTTTCTACACTCGCCAAATACATCGCTAAATATGTTTTTATGTATGGCGCAAAAACAAGTCAATTTAACTTTTTCAACTTCTGTTTGAGTTGTTTTTGTTTTAGTGTTCGAGTTATGAGTACGTGGGCATTGTGGCTGTTTTCTAGACACAATAGACGTTCTTGTGAAGAAAACCAAATGTTTGTCCTATCTTAAACTCAGAATGTCCTCCTCACAATCCACATAGCGGAGACAAATACAGTCTCTTGGATATTTGAATGGACATAAAGGCCTAGATCATCTGGCTCTCTCTCTCTCTCTCTCTCTCTCTCTCTCTCTCTCTCTATCTCTCTCTCTCTCTCTCTCTCTTTGGAAAAAAGAGGGCGAAATAGGTCCCCTCTGAAGCTGAAAACCTATATCTATTTAATCAAGGTTTTTCCAGTAAAATGCACACAGAAATGTTTTTAAATAGACTTAAAAGGTGTCGTAATAAAAATTGCCTAGAGGGCGGGACAAAAATGTCGTTTTCTCCTATTTCGTTATTTTGACGTGCGCTTGTTTTCAACACGGTGCCACACTCTTTCGACAAAAAGGTTTGGAGAAGATATTTACTCATTTCGGGAAGCGTATGGATTCCATGTGTAACCGTTATGATCTAACAAGCAACACCACACAAGAGAGTGAAAGATGCATAGGCATTATTATATAAAAAGAAATCAATAAATAGTTTGACCGCCAAAGTCCGACGATGACCAATGCGTGCTCTGCAGGAAGATAATAATTTAATTTCTTTTATTAAGCGAAATAGAAAAACTAATAGCTAAAGTGACTGTTGCTTTTGTTGTGGAAAATGCGATCAGTTTGACTTGCGCAAAGGTTCGTTTAAAGTGAGAAAGAACGGTGTTGACATCGGAATCACCCTCTCGACTAAGTACACTATCGGCTCCTCATAACACTACACAGAAAACACATTCATCTTTGATACCGCGGTAATCTCCACAATTACATTTCACGAACTGACTTTCCTGAACAACACCTAAAATAATGTTACTAGTTGCTGAATGGATACCCCCCCCCCCAGTCCCCCTCTTTTCCCCTCACTGTTGTAGCTCAATAAAAATTAAAGATTTACCTCATTCATTCCCCTCAACCTCCCCTCTCAGAATACTCCGCGATCTACATATTATTAATGTATTTCACTAGAGAACGTAGTATTCCCACATCAACCACAGAAACTATTAACTGGCTGCTGAACTTGTATAAAAAGAAACCCCGCTTCCTGTTGTGCCTATGATTAAAACATAATGAAATATCCACTC
>NW_004797399.1:454135-456220 GCF_000002075.1 Aplysia californica
GGTAGGCTTGGTAAGGGAATGTGCACACGGGTTGTGATGAGGCAACAGACTGGGCCACTGCATACTTTAGGATCTTGACTTTGAAGTGGTAAGAGCACGATTTCACTTTATGAAGCTCACTTGTAGTTTTGAGGGTTGTCTTGGATGGGGTAAATGCGCAGTTCTGCTTTACGGATATAGGCATAAGACATGGTTTGGAATTGTTTTGGATGGGAAAAAGGCACCATTTCAATTTTCTCTGCGCAGGCGTATTCTTTTTTTAAAACACATGGCCGTTGGCGTCCTCCTCAAGATGCTGGCCAAACGTTCTACACATGTGTGAGGTAGGCCATAAACCCAAGGTTTTTTTAAAGGATTTTTCCCGTTTTGTGTTTGTTGTGTTTTGTTTTGATTTTTTCCTTTTTGTTTTATTTTGTTTTAATTTTACTGAGTATCTCCTACTACCTGCTGGTATGTTGTATCCTACTTTGCCTGGGTAGACTCATACAGACGGGGTCGAAGTTTCCCAACTTCCTAATGATCCAAATTGTGCCGATAGGAGCGCGAACTACTTTCAATAAAAATAATTACAGCTTTCAGGATATGTAAATGATGTTGGCATTTTCATAGCTGAAGCTGATGTCACGGTAATCGGGGTTGCTGTTTTTAAACACTGTATAGTTCTTACCATAATGATCTAGTTAAATTGTACAAAGGAGAGTCGTATTCATCCCGCGGTTAGCATACTAGACGTTGTTGATTCTTTAATTGTTGGGGTAATTATAAGTTTTTTAAAAACAGGATGCTATCCTTCCGTATCGTTTGTTCAAAAGCTACTGAAACTGAATCAACTTGTTTTGTTCTTTATGCTCGCCGTTCTCTCTTTTTTGTTTTTCTGTTTCTATTCTTTATGTATTTTCACTTGTCTTCTTTTTATCTGGACGGCGTTGGGCGTGAGTACCTTGTTGAAATGATTCAAAGTACCACGTTTGATTATCGTAGGTTCGTGTGTGTGTGGTCGGAAGAAAACATGGATCTTGTTTATCAGGTTTTCCCAAACGTATAAGATAAGTGGGATCGAGGACTTAATCTACTAGGAAACCGATTAAAATCTTAGGGATCATCAGTGAAGATACATGAGCAGTTGGCTTTCAAAGAATGTCTAGCTTGATCTGGTAAGCTGCCCAGGCAAAATTCTGAATCTGTTCCTACACAAACCTGATGACTTGCGCTTGTTGCGTAGCAGTAAGGTATTCCGCTGACGCACAAAGAGACCCGAGTTTGATTCTCGAATGAGAGTGAATTTCTATTGCATGTCTCGTTCTTTTTACAGGGATATTGTACCCCTCCCAGTCTGGGTTGTCCCTGACATGCAAGATCGGAAGCCCGCCTCCCGAGAAATTTAAATCGTGTCGATTTGGGGCGTAAAGACATTTACATTTTACAAAACAAACATGATGACCCTGCTTACCTTTTCATAACGTTACTGTACTGACCCAGCTGCCATCTCAATTCGAGCCCTTCGGCCTTATGACCCTGGTTTGAATCTACAATAAAGTTTTCTTGAATTAGGGTTGTTTAGTAGGGTTTCAAGTCTCTCCGTCTACGTGGCTCCATCCTATCGAACATGGACGTTAAGTTTAAAGCTTTACCCTCTACACAACCACGAATGCACGAACGCACTCACAGACAAACGTACGCTCGCACGCACATATACGAATACATACATACTACATCAGGAACCGTCTCTTCCTCTAACATAATATACACAAACACACATCATAATGATAATAATATGTTTACACTCACGAACTGATTTACAGTCACGCATATATTATGTATAACATTATGAATGAACAATTGTTTTTAAAAAATAATAATAAATGTTTAAACTCGATATATATTCAGTATTCTGAAAAGACATTGAACACATACCGTGAGATACCCTACAACATGTGGCTGTCTAAGAAGTGGAGAACAATACTATCTTGCTGGAAATACGGCCGCAGACGAAATAAGTAACATTTAGGGAGGCGAAAAAGAGAACAAGAAAAAGAACAAGCACAGGATCAAGAACAAAAACAAGAACAAGAACAATAATAACAA
>NW_004797399.1:461138-486758 GCF_000002075.1 Aplysia californica
TCCTTAACATGATGAAAGTCGAGTAGACTCAGATCCTGGTCTTTTGAGTTCCACTTATGCTCAGTCGGACTGATTGTCCTGTAACTAAACAAATGGCTGTTGACCCATACAAGAACAGCTGTGGCGTCGTGATGAGTAGCCCCATCATGCTGGAAGTGCTGGCTCTTGTTCCCTTCATCGTCAATAAATAGTTCCAAGGTTCTCCAGAACTTTGATGAGTCGGCGGGGTATCGGTTAGAGTTCACCCAATCAAGGAGCATCCAAACCTTGTCAAAGAGTGCGTTGTTTGTACAGAATGCCTACCGTGTATTAATCGGGACTTAGGATTCGAGTTCTCATTTCCTAAAGACAAAAACTTTTCACATTTTGCAGCCCATTTCAAAAAGGACCTTTAGCCTGGAACATTATGACAGCTCCAGAATTATATATATATATATATATGTGTGTGTGTAATCCCCGAGCAAATAAAGCACATTTCAATTTTTGTCAATTGAGTCGTAACAAGAAGGTTACAGACATTTCTTTGAGTGAACTTTATTCTGGTCAACTGACATCCATCCATATATTATAACATAAAAATCTGTCAATAATTTCCGTCTATCTGTCAGTCTAAAAATGTACCTATTGCTCATTTCATGTTAAAGAAAACACTGGCTGATGATGTAATACCCACATCATGTTTTAACCAGTCCACACTCTTTCACATACACCTATTCATCTCTTACACCTCCTCTCCATTCATACACACACACACGCGCACACACACACACACGCGCGCGCGCGCGCGCGCGCGCGAGCACTCACATACATTCACTTATAACCTAATCAATGAACCTGTTTTTCCACCGCAGATACGCTTCTGCTTTTAAATGAGGGACATGCCCGTAAGCTTCCGGCTCGTTGAGAGAAAGACAATAAAACTTCATCTTTCAATTTGCTCGCACTGTGCTTCTGCACTCCACCATCATGCTTTTTAATTGATCACATACTGCGGTGAATCAAGCCCGTTGGCAAATATTGTGCATGTCATAACTGCATCATAATTCAGAAATGTATTGATTTTCCGCTATCCATTTCATTTGTCCCCCTTCATATTTGTTTGCTCCATCCGAGACGCTGGCCTCGTCCTGGCCTAATGTGATGTTTGCTTTCAACACGTTCTTGTCTTCGACTCATCGACCTTTCTGGAAGCTGTTGGGTTCAGAAGAAGAGCAGAAGAAAACAAAGAAAAACATATTGTTTGCTTTGGAAACTTCGTATGTATGTTTTTCTTCTTCTTCTGACACTTATTAATCTATTTTTTCCTTCAGAGACTGATCAATCTTTGTTTATCTTCTTCTTCTGAGACTTATCAATCTCTTTTTTCTCTTCTTTGACTTATCAATCCCCATGAGATTTGTCACGCAGCTGAGTTGATGCGATAACGACCGGGTTTTCACACAAAGGGGAAGCTAAAATGACTAATGTGATTTCCAGCCTGTTTCAATATATCTGGCTGATGGCAGACTCGAGAAAGAATGATAATGAGTTACCACCAGTGTGTGTTTTCCTTAACACAATAGCGTGATGTAACGAGTTAAATAAGCTGTGATTATTCCATTCACAATGGGGGCGAATGATCTCAACAGGCATCTTTATCACCCAATAGACAACAAAACTGACTGCTGACAACTCGATTTATTGACTTGCCCGGAGCATTTTCCAACACAGGCAGAAAATGTTATCGGTTAATGTGCACGAAATCCTTTTATCCCAAAATACTTCTCGCCTCAGAAACCAAGAAAGTGACAGAGCTAGGAAATCGTAAAGACCCCCTTGTGTCTATGACAACCGGTGCCTGAGACAGCTGTGTTCACCTCTAGATGTTTAAATCGAGCATTGTTGTCATGGCCTGTAGTTGTTTAAATTGAGTTTTGAAGCAGTTATAAACTGTAAAATAGCGTCAATAAAATAAGTGTGTAAAGTTCAAACGTATAGATAGATCAGTAAACATAACACAAGGATCTAAAATAGTAACGCAGGAGAAAAAAAACTGTCGAAAGACGCGAAAGTAGTACATTGATCTGAGGGCTACGAAAACAGTGTATCATGTTGGACTGTGGAACGGATATCCCTGGTTCGAATTCTCATTGGGGCGTTTTGAACGTGTGTTGTTTTGGGGAAAGATAACGGGAGATGTACATGATACGAGGAAAATGCTAGGGATTTGACTTTCTTTCATTCTTTAAAGGTAATATAGGTTAATTGTCGACTAATTAGATGAATTATGACGGAATTTTTAAAATCATATTAAAAAGTTGGTTTCTGTGGCGGCCATCCTGGATTTTTGCCCTCTCTTGGGGACAGACGTTTTTCACAGAAAATACTCAAATTTAAGCCTCAAACTTGACACTCAAATACACAAACCTATTATCTGTGATCCGATGCTGGGATGTTTTTCTATCAAGAAAAACAACAAGAATATTTATATATCACCAGATTACTTCCGAAAAAGGGAGAAAAGCGACTCAAAATCGAGAATATTTTAAAAGGAAATCCATATTTCGAAAAATGCTGGCATCAGATTGCAAAACAGACTATACAACACCTTTGTGCTAAATTTCAAGTTTATTGCTCAGATAGGATTTAAAAAACGTCTGTCCCCGCGTACTCCCTATAATGAAAAAGTAGTTTTGGAGAAAAACGCAAAAGAAAATCCCCACAGATTTGACAACGTCACAGTTCGAAAACAATAGTTTTTAAAACAATAACTTTGATATTTTTAAGACAATGGCTCCTCTCTGATATATTAAATGGAATTAATCAAGTGATCTGTTCATTTCCTCCCGTAGTAAGCATTCAATGACAGGTGAACATGATTACCTTTAGTTATTTTTAGTAAGTTACTACCCTTGACCAGTCACGTACACAATCAGAACAATTATTCAGTAACATGCTCCGAGATTGCACCAACACACACATGCACACACACGCCAACAAACAATCAAACAAACAAACAAACAAATAAACACACACACACATACGTACGTACTCACACACTGAGTGTGTGTAAGTGAGTGCTCGTGCATGCGCGCGTGTATGTTTTTGTCTCGTATCTCAACTCTGACGAAATCCAACCAAGTGCTCACATTTTAAAATCCGTCAAGGGCGCTGTAAATTGATTTAGGAAAATGAAATCCCTTTATGATATTGTTACAGGAGAGTCCCACTAATGATTACAGAAGTTCTGGGCAGTCAAAGGCTCTCCACCGATTTGACTCGGACCTATCGGAGATTAACGTGAACGTACAATAAGTCTCGCTTCTTGATAACCTTACAGTGTTGTTGAGGTGATAAATCTGTACAATGTACGAAAAATGACAAATATTTTATATTATTTAAAATCGATGCGTGTAACACCTTAGACCAATACCTGAAAAGACTTCAGGTCTACACAGTTATGTTTCTAACAAATATAATACATGTACATCTTTTACGTTGTAGAAACAAACGCAACCCAATAAAGAAACCAAAAAGTTACAGAAACACCAGCAACCACGTCTAATTTTTCAGCCTTGAGAGACAGATGAGCTTCTGCTCCTGAAGGACCAATAAAGGACAGTACTGTAGACAAAACGGACAGAACCCCCTGGCCCGAAACCTGCGCCGTCAAACAAGTGTCTCCGGATTGTGTCTTGGAAATTCTGCCGAATTCACAGGGATTGAAGAGATCAAAGAGAAGGCCACGTGGAACCTGAAGAAAAGTCTCCAGAAAAGAGAGAAGACGTGGAATAATATCAAGAGGCTAGCCCAGATTAGGGACAGACAGAAAGGGTTTGTTCGTCCCCTAAACTCTGATGCAGGGCGTTTAAGGAGGTCTTGTCACTCGTTAGCAGAAATAAAAACCCTCTAGAGTTATGCATCTACTTCCAAACTATAACGGCTCATACCCATAATGAAGTGCTTATGTCCACAACTTTCTGTTGCATCAACATCATGGGTCACACTAAACAGATAAGGTATGATTTGTAGCTAGACTGTTTTAGAATTCGCGGAGATTCGGGGTTTGAATTTTTTTGTGGTGTCTAAAGTGTTTGCATAATTCCAGTAATGTTTGTCCCCCCTTGTTTGCTGGTGTTTGTTTTGTTTGTTTGAGTAAAGAACAGCTCATCGGTAAAACATTGTATAAAAGTATTTTATTACTGGAGAAAAAGTAAGGCAGACAAACGGAACAGAAGAGGGAAAGAAAAGAAGCAAAACTCACTAAACACATCCTCAAACTACCCACTTTTGGTATGGTGAATGTGGACAAAGAAGCCTATTTTTAATATAATTTGTGTCACCAAGAGCGTTAAGTCTCTTTTTAAAAATATAGACAGTGAGAACAGAGGCAGAAAGTAAATCCAGCTAAGGGTAGGTAGATCTAGCCACTTTTTGGCATACTTGGGCCCCACACGCACCAGAACACTTTCCACTCGTTTCGCGGCTGCGGGTATGTAAATTTTAATGAGGCAATTTCGCCTGTTTATCTCTCTTCACAGCCAAGTGTCGTCATACTTCGCAGCCGTGTGGTCAATTGAAATGTTCCTAGTGTGCACAAAACCTTGGGTCGTTCAACTCGTATTAAAGAAAAACAAAAATAAAATCTCTTATTTCTTCACATCATCTTACACAAAGGAAACATCCTCCAACAGTGTGGGCAGTGGTGTGAAATCTGGAACCTTCCGTATATTTGCCCATTATAGATATAGTAACAGAGTTCTTAGACTCATTAAAACTTTGTGGGTTACAGTTTCTTTCGATTAGTAAATTACCCATGTTTAAAGATCTATTTGCCGCCTCTGCGCCCACTCCTCCAGCATCTAAGAGATCGTGCCGATTTAACCTTTACTTGCTGTCTTATAGGTTCATTTTCATTTTGCGAACACTTATCGATCTAGCTTACAGTAGAGATAGGATTTGTGTGAAGTATGTCATATCATGAGAATGTAGCATCGACAAGTTAATTTGAACGTATCGAATAATTTCACAAAGGTTTAATTGATCCCTTTATTACGCAGTCAGTTCGAGCTCAACAGCTTTCCGCGAAAGGAAATCATTTTTTTAAATTTCTGGAGCAAACATTACACACCTTTACTGAAACTTTAAATATTTACTCTCAGCCCGTGATCACTTGGGGAGTGGGGAAGGAAGAGGGTGGGAGAAAGAGAGGGAGAGAGAGAGACAGAGAGAGAGACAGAGAGAGACAGAGAGAGAAAGAGAGAGAGAAGGAGAGAGAGGGGGAGAAGAGAGACAGAGAGACAGAGAGAGACCAGGTGGGGGGGGGGGGATGCACATGCACTCCACTGTCGGAGAATATTATTGTCCTTCCGTCAAGTCGAGGGCGTCAAACTTCATCTTAAATATACCCTCGGAAAAAAGTAACTGTCCATAGATTTCTGGCCTAATTTTGATAAGGTTATAATTGTGCTACATTAATAATCCTGGTAAATTATTTTAGCTTATTCAAAGACGAAACGACATGTGAGACTAGTTTTTGAACAAAACGTCAATTTATACAGAAACAACCCACGACAAGAAGACCACCGCCCCAAAAACGCTCAACACGATTTAAGGAAAATTGCATGTATTGCTTTACAGCGTGATTTCAATAACGTGTATCCCAGCCTTGTGCAGCAATAACAGATTGGCGCAAGCTTTGCAGGAGGAGTGGACTAGCATGCCTCTAATCAAGATTCAACTCAGTTGAGACGAAAATGCCAGGCTGTTATTGCTGCACACGGCGGGCATACTCGTTATTGAAATCACGCTCTAAAGCAATACATGCAATTTTCCTCAAATCGTGTTTGGTGTTTTTTAGAAGGTGGTCTTCTTGTCGTGAGTTGTCTGTGTATATATTGACGGTTTGTTTTAAAAAAAACTAGTCTTACGTATCATTTCGTCTTTAAATAAGCTAAAATAATTTACTTGGATTGTTAATGTAGCCAGGTAATAACCTTTTCAAAATTAGGCCTGAAATCTATGAACAGTTACTTTTTTCCGAGGGTATATAGAATATGGGGCTGGCGTTTAAAGGAATGAGAGAGGAAAATTGAGAGTTTGACTATTATTTGTGAGGCGTGCAGACAAAATGAGTTACTTCTCATTATCTACTAATGGAGATATTGACCAAAAATCGACTTTAGGGTCAAATTTGTAGATTTTCTATTGATGACATATTCTCTAACTATAACCTGTCTTTTATTATTTCGTACTTATTAGTTGTAAAAGCTTCACCTATAAACATGATTTATCTATTTCCTTAAGGCTTGAATCCGAGAAGTAACTCATTTTGTTAGCACGCTTCACATTTCTTCTTTATTCCTGGAACTTCATTGCTTTTGGGTATTATATTGTTTAAAAGTCACAATGTCGCTAAAGTTCAAATGCTTTCCAATATGTTACACTTGATGATATAATAAATATTCTTGAAGTTCATGTTCTATTTTATTCTTTTCGTGCGAAGCAAGCTGAGCTATATACACTGTGCTGGGGTATCAGTGTTTGTCCAAGTGTCTATTACAATAGACCCTTTATAAGATTTAAAAAACGGCTCCGTTTAGTACAGTTTACACATGAGTAATCAACCAGCTGCACGAGAAAATATTGCAAAAGAATCAGGCTCCAAAGGCATAAATAGACAACGAAAAACGTATCTAGAGAGGGTCAAAGAGGTCCTCCAACAGAACAACATACATTACATAAGAAGTCACCAGTCTAGCCCTGGACCGAAATGTGTACCTCCTCTCGACAGCTAACGATATAACAAAAAGAAAAAAGTAAACATTAGTATGCGTTAGGTTAATATGCTGTTTTTTCTATTAATTTAACGATGTCTGTTGTTCTTACCTGACGACGGGCATGTTTAGTGCTTTCTAAGACTTCTGAGACTGGAAAAAAATATGTTCTCAGCTCTGTAACCACCTACATTTGCACCTGTCTACTAATGCTTTTCCAGACAGACACCTATCAAATCTTTTAACAATTTGGTATAGACGCCCTCCTGACTTGCCGACAGTCAGTTATTATTCACCCATCGTATCGCAGAATTCATTTTCGCCAGTACCATTTACAAGACCATCAGCGAAACACAGCGCGGAGTTATTGATGTTTGACAGTGCGGGTGCTCGGGCGGAAACTCCCATCTCGCGTAGCAATGATCAGAACCAACGACGCCTATTGAGCGTCCGGCTTGGCAGAGAACAAGGGGTCAACGTTTCGTCTTTAACTCTTTAGCCACCACGTTTGCTTCAAACTCCACCTAGTATTTCCAGCAGACTTGTATAGCTCTTTAATTGTGGAAAACGAAAGAGGTTTGGGGTGTATACCTAAAACGTCATTTTTTTTATATTTTAACGGTCTTTTTGTGGTATTTTGATATTCTAAAGGGTTATCTTTTTGTTATAGTAAAAACGGCAGCAAGAAGACTGGTCTTTGGTACTTGATACTGGCTTGGTGGTGTTAAAGACTTTGAAGTGTCTGGTACCGGCGGGCAGGATGAGATTCGAGAAGACTGCGGGGACTCACCAGAGTGATTAGTGACCTCTCAGACACTCATCAGTGGCGCGCACAACGGTGAGCTCATCTCCGAGACGTAACTCAAGTGGACTATACTGAGACTTTCCTCTTCCTCTTTTTCTTCTCGTTTAATCACCTGTCCCCCCCCCCCCCCCCCGCTCTCTCTCTCTCTCTCTCTCCCTCTCTCTCTCTCTCCCTCTCTCTCTCTCTCTCTCTCTCTCTCTCTCTCTCTCTCTCTCTCTCTCTCTCTCTCTCTCTCTTACTCTTTAGTGTGGGTTTTTCTCTGGTTATATCTGTCTTATCTTTCCTTGAATTGTTTCCTCTATATATCTCGCATTCTCTATCTCTCCTTCTCTGTGTATGTGTGAATGTCTATCTCTCTCTCTCTCTCTCTCCCTTTCTCTTTCTCTCTCTCTCTCTCTCTCTCTCTCTCTCTCTATATATATATATATATATATATATATATATATATATATATATATATATATATATATATAATATTTTTTTTTCTCTACCCTTCTGTGTATGTGTGAGGGGGGAGGGAGCCGGTATATATATATATATATATATATATATATATATATATATATATATATATATATATTGTGTGTGTGGGGGGGGGGGGGTGAGTGTGTGTATGCTCAGTTCCTGCCTTCCTTTCTTTTCTGCTTTATTTTCTACAGAGATGTGTACGCACCTATCTAGATCAATGCATGTTATTCACTATTCACTTGTATGTTCCCCCATTTGTTTCTTTTTGATCTGTCTATTTAAGTGTCGGACTAAAGGTCTATCTATCTGTCTGTCCATCGTCTCTCTATCTCTCTATCTCTCTATCTATCTATCTATCTACGTGACGACTTTCATTTTTCAATCCATTCAATCGTTATCTCAAAATGGCGACGACTCAGGTTCGTGAAAAACGATGGGGTTGGGGGTGGCGGATTTACTTTAAAGTACAAGTATGTGTTTCGCAGGACTTAAATTTGAATCCAAAAGCATCAAATGAGACCAAAATAAAATCGAAACGGCCCGAAAGCATTCTCAGGCGTTGACCGACATCTCAGGATCTCTGTGTGTCTCAAAGCTTGGGGGGAAGAATGACTCAAGCTTGACACTTGTCTGTCTTCCCCGCGAGAAAGAGTGAGAGAGTGAGAGAAAATAGGAGAAACCTGAAGAAAATGTGTGTGCGTGTGTGAAAGGGGGGGAGGGGGATTTCGGTTGTATGGTCTCTCGTCTGGGCCGGAATTCGTTTGTACATATTGAAACTTCGTTTGGCATCCCAGATCGGAATCTGGTCGAACTTGAACTATTCTCAGTGAAAGAGCGAGCTTCCTTGGTGAGCGCTGGCTAAGTTCGTCTATTTTTAGATGTTAACTAGAGGGGCCCCCAAGACAGCATGTATCCGTCTTGGGGGGGTCCTATTGACCGGACGTCCTGAAAGATGGTAATGCAAGATTTTGCATACTTTATTTACCTGTACTTATTATTATTATTATTGCTGTTGTTGTTGTTGTTTTTATTATTATTGTCATTATTATTATTTTTATTATTATTATTATCATTATCAATGTTGCTGTCGCTGTTGTTGTTGTGTTGATATCGTCATTATCGTCACTTTGTAGATTCTGTTGAAGGGAGTGGTGCTTGATCCAAAAAAAAACACCTGACCGACTGCCTATTTATCGTTCGTTTTGGGGCGGGAGGGGGGGGTGGAGAAGT
The DNA here is from genome assembly GCF_000002075.1 of Aplysia californica. Lineage (NCBI taxonomy): Eukaryota > Metazoa > Mollusca > Gastropoda > Aplysiida > Aplysiidae > Aplysia > Aplysia californica. Next base: position 470,397 of record NW_004797399.1, read on the forward strand.
GATTTTTTTAGGGGAGATGTAATCTTATAATTGGAGAATTGCCGAAAACAATATATTGTCTACTCTAATATGCTCGTGAGATGTTAGTGTCTTCCTTTCATCTACCGTTCTTTTTTTTCTACATTTCTTTTTGTTTACCCTTACCAGTGAGCCGAGTGTTCACACTGAAAATCTGTCCCTTTGTGAATCTGATACGCGTGTAAAAAGGCAAATGTGGTTTCTTGGCCTCTTAATCTCTCTCTCTCTCTCTCTCTCTCTCTCTCTCTCTCTCTCTCTCTCTCTCTATCTATCTATCTATCTATCTATCTATCTCTCTCTCTCTCTCACTCTCTCTCATTCTTTCCCTCTGTCTGTCTTTCTCGCTTTCTTCCTCTTTCCTGTTCTTTCTGTGACTCTCTCTCTATCTGTCTCTTTCTATCTCTATCTCTCTCTCTTTCTCTCTCTCTCTCTCTCTCGCTCTCTCTCTCCTCTCTCCTCTGTGTGTGTATGTGTGTGTTTTTTGTGTGTGTGCGTGTGTGTGTGTGTGTGTGTGTTTGAGTATGTGTGTACGTCCCTCTCCTTCTCTATAATAATATATCTTACGTTGTTGCCCTGTGCTGACATTTTTGCCGGTACAAAGAGCGCCTAACTGCCGCAGTCCCTCCATTCCGTGACCGGGCCAGACTCCACATACTGACCAGCCTTAACAAACGACAACAGGCCACAAACTCGAGTAAGTGAATTAATCGAGTCTTCGCTCACGACATTTGGACCACCAGGAGGCTGCGGGAGAAAAAAGATTTAGCGGTATTGACTTCTGCTGTCTGGGCTCCGAATTGTCGCTTGAACTTGTGCGGAGCTTGTAACTGCGTTTACTGTTGTATTCTGTTCCCTGGTCTTTGACCTCTGTCTGACGGGCTCATTTCACCCAGCAGGCTTGGACAAAAAGTCTTGCATCATTTTCGTAATACCGGTTTATATTTTTGTTCAGTACATCATTTTCCAGCGAGTGTATGTTCTATGTGTTACAGAGCCTGTTCGGTCTGTCTGTCTGTCTGTGTTTATGTCGTTCGCTGTCTTTCTGTCGCACTTGCTTTCTCTTTCTCTCTCTCTCTCTCTCTCTCTCTCTCTTTCTCTCTCTCTCTCTTTCTCTCTCTCTCTCTATCTATCTATTTATCTATCTATCTATCGATCTATCTGTCTATCTATCTCTCTTTCTCTCTCGCTCTCTCTCTCTCTGTCTCTCTCTGTCTCTCTTTCCACCACAATCTTTATCTCTCTCTGCTTCAGTGCCCATCAAATCGCTTCTTCCTCCCATATACGGTGTGCATAGTGTATGTGTTGTGTGTGTGTGTGTGTGTGTGTGTGTGTGTGTGTGTGTGTGTGTGTGTGTGTGTGTGTGTGCCGCATGTCTTTGTGTGTGTATGTCTGAGTTCCCGCCTATGTCTGTCTTTCCCTTTGCATTTTGCTACGTCTATTTTTCTCTTCAAAAACCTATTTCTGCGAATCCCATCTTTCTCTTCCCACATAACTGACTCCCCTACCTCTCCATACCCCCATACCCCAACCTCGCCCCCTCCTCGCACCAAAAAAGAAAACAGAAAAAGAATTTTAAAATAAACAACAACTAGACCTGGGCAATGAAAAAACAACCCTGTCCTCGATTCTGATCCCTTTTTCCACATCACCGGACACATTTGTCATTTGTGCTTACGGTGCCAGTGGAAAACAAAAGTTGTTCTAAAACGGAGAAGACTCAGAGAACTCAATGGTCCTTTTCCGTCAGCAGTCAGTCTCGGTGCTTGAAGCAGAATGGCTGAATGAGTTTAATTTCACGCCGTTTTAACACAAATAGGCTGTCAGAGAAGAAGGCTATTATGCTCCAATTTCAGTGTGCTGTGAGTGACAAACACTTGATGAAAATTTCAAAAAGTTTTAATGATCAGCCCGTCACTATCCCTGGCGCCTCTGACGGTCTCGTGAGTGCTCACTGTTTTTATGTCCTATTCCTTTTATTCTATTTGGCCTTCAACAGTGCTTACCTACTGGTCAACCGGCAGATTGGTGTAGCAGTTAGATGCTTTTGTCGTCGCACGCAGAAGACTTGAAGTCGATTTCTTTTTGCCAAAGAATTCTTATTAAGTATTCCCGTCTGTTGTAACCCTTTCAACCTTGTCCACCGTGACAGGTAGGGTCAGACAGCTGGCCTCCCAAATGATCTAAGTTGTATTACAGATGATGGAGGAAATAAAGAAAGAGGAAGCGAAATAGGAAAAAGACAAGGAATAAAATCGAGGAGGAATCTAACAAAAGTATTTTGACGGACAAAAAAAATCTGTGAAGACGAAAAGGGAAGAAGAAGCACCCCCAGAGAAGAGAAGCAAAGCGAGCGAGAACGATCAGACAATTTATCAGAACCTCAGAACCTCCCTTATTTCGTACCGGTACTCTCATACCAGAGGGCGCGCGTTCGCCATGCCGCCTTGCATCAGTTCAGATTCCAACAACGGTCTCAAGTTCCTTCACAGGAAGCGACCGTCCAAAGCAGCACTTGGGGAAAGTTTTCGCCCTCTTGTTTCCCGTTCCGGTGTTGGCATTTGCTGAAGGGCCCGTGGGTCGCTGATCGAAACTGTGGGTCTGGCAGCAAACAGATCTGCCCGCGAGTTCAATTCCTTTGGGCCCTCGGGAGCAAATTTACTCTCTCCCTCCACCGACCATTGAAGAAAACCAGAACAGCACGTTGATACGCCATATTGGATCAATAACCGGGACGTATTCACTTACTTCCGGTAGCCTTACATCGGATCTCTCACTGCTCACAAGACGCAATCTTCAAGTATTGTACACGCCGCTGTTCTTTTCTCTGCTTTTCATGTTGATGATTGCCCGAGTCACAGGGTGAGTTTGAGAGTGTGCAATGAAAGAGACCAGTTTAGGAAGGGATAATATGCTCCAGGGAAGGCCAGAAGTAAAAAATATCGAGATGAAAGAAGTTTAAGGAGAAAAACGTATTGATTTCAAAACGAAGGAGGAGATGAAGAGTAGGGTCGGGAGAGGGGGATCAATATTCCACCAAAGGGGACTCCTTTCTATCTGTTATGGGTTATAAAATGGATGAATTCATGTTATAAGCTCAACCGCCAAGGATACAAGTTCGGGTCATCCGGTTTCGAAACCAATTGGGAAAGGAAGGAGGGGCGGCGTATTCAAGACCTTAGGCAGATCAGAAGACTTTACATTTGAATGTAACAGAATCGAAAAAGAGCCCAAAGACTTCTTAAATAGTGACTATATTAATATTATGTAAAACACTCTTTTGAAGGAGTGGAGTAGATGTACAGGCACTGCTTAAAACCGCTGATGTTTGGGTCAGATTGTGAAATTTGAGTTATGTATTGATCAGTGAAGTTCAGCCACCTCTATATCTAAACATTACAGGCGATGAGACTATTGTAATTGTAGACATAAACGAGATGAATGGGATTTGGGGGGGGGGGGGGCTTTTTTGCACTCTGGTTTTTTTTTTTTATTTAGCTTTTTTCCCAGTTCGTTTTTTAGCGACAGTTTTTAACTGGAGATTTGAGTCACCCACTGCCATGTGTTCTTATGCAGTAGAGACGTTTTTCAATTTTCACCTCCGACCTGACTTCTCGAGTTTGTTTAAAAGTCGCGAAAATCACGAATTTAAGTTGCGATCGAAAAAACAACCGGTATGCAGTATATTGGCTAGTGTTTATAAATCTCTAAACAAAACGTCTTGGCATCCTTTGGTAGTCTGTATGGTGTATTCTTCGACCTGAGCCAATTTGCTCTGCAAACTGTACCACATTTTTCAGTTCTTTTTACAAAGTCAAGACTTTTACGATCAATTGGCCAGAGTCTATTTATATGTCGCAGACTCTATTTGGGGTATAGAAACGGTCAAACAAGACTTAAGGACACATCTCCCCTGCGCCTACTACTTTATTTACCGAATATATCGCGGAACATGCATGAAAATTACACCCTAGTGTACCAATCATTGGATCTTTCTTGTCACGTGATCATAGCTTAGTTTATTTGATCTCACGATGAAACCACCGAGCTTATTGATGAAGTGGCACAACGTTAGTCACAGGTATTGACCCCCACTCAGTATTGATTGAGTGACTAAGTAGACTTACTTCGTCAGTAAGAAATTATGCTTTGTGTCACTGAGACACGGAGGTATGAGTCAATGGGGGAAAATAATTAAACCGTTAGAGAGAGGTAAAAGACATGCACAACCGAATGTGCAGGATGACGTGTCAAAACAAGTCGTGGCAAAAGATGTTTTTCTTCTGTTTGAATTTGCTGTCAGTATGAAAGGTCAACCATTGGGTGTTACAAAAGAGCTCTAGAGAAGGAAGAAGAGATCAGGAAATAAAAGCAAAGACGATAAACAAAAATTGAATCTGTCTATGACGAACGATATTTTTCGAGGAAGAAAAAGACATGTAATCATCTCAGACAGCGATCCTTTCTGGAACTGTCTTACTATAAAAATGCAAGGAGACATGGGAAATTATTGTTTTGTACATGTGATTGTGTCAGACAAGAGACCGTTAAAGCATGTTAGACTGTATCATCATACATTTACATCTTATTCCACGGCTATAGTAGCAAGCTCTACACCATGCACGTTATAATTTGGTCTGTTTATCATTCCCAAGATTAATAACAGCAACGAAGTTTGTAGTTAACAGAGTATCTTATTTCTTTGCGCTGCTTGGTTTACATGCACTGCGATAAGAGCTCGTGTGGCATTTTTGGACAATGCGAGTGAGAACAAAGCGATAGCAAGAAAATGATGATGTTCTCCCCATCTGTTTATGACGCCATCTTGCAATTTTTTAAGTGTTGCAAACAATATGTCTTTTCGTTTCTATATCCTTTGTCTTCATTTTGAGAAGATTTTGTAATGAACAGATATGTCCTCATCTTGATTCATAAATCAACGAGTTTATACATCTAGTTATGTTTTTATCTGCTACAGATGTGAAGATATGATTTATACAAAGGTGTGAGGTTACGAAATGTTGTTCTCTCAACATGTACTTTATTCTATGGACCCTGGAGAAAAAGCTGTACAGAGACTCTGAAAACCACAAACCGAAGCTGTAATTGTTTAGACCAATTTGAGGGCGGGGGGGGGGGGGCGCATTGATAGGGTATGTCATGCAGAGTCAGCACTCGGTTTAAAAATTGGGAACGCTGAGCATAACAATTTTCAGAATGGGGTCAGAGAAACGAGAAGTTATCCAGATTGGCTAGTCAGATTTGCGCGGCAGACTAAGAAAGGAGAGTTGGATACTGAATTTATTTTAGATTGAATGCCCAGATTTTAAAAAACTAATCATAGCGTAGGCGGGTGCTTGGCGGGGCAAAAGAAAGTCGGGCGAGATGAGTCTTCCAGGACGGTCAAAATTAATTAGGAGTCAGAACGTATTGTGACTTATAACCTTAATGTATTGATCAAATGTGTTGTAGGCTAGGCCAAAGTTTTCTTTTTTTAAGGTTTACTATTTAGAAAGATATTTATGGCTTTTGCAACATAAATAGGTTATATAAATGCTGTAAGTATTGCATACATTTCAAAACAAGCAGAATTAGGTAGAGTCAAAAATGTCTAAGATGGCCACTGATTGTCGAGGAGAAAAAAAAACTTAGTAGTCTTACACAGGTGTCCGTCTTGGACAGTGTTTGTAAAAAAAATAATTAAAGATGCAAGGAGGAAGTGGGAGGTGGTCGTTTGTACAGCTTGTTGTCTTGCTTTAACCTTTTTGGCTGTGATGCATAGGTCATCCCGGAAAGAAACAGATCCTACAGAGAATCTGAACTCCTGAACAAGTTCAAAACATTCTCGCCCCTTCAGTCAGAGGAAATGACTTGCCCCTTCCTCTAGTGATACGTCTCTGCCAATTCGAAGACAAAAGAGTCCTCCCGTCGATTAACCCTGAGAAACCATTTTTTTTCGTGCGTTCCGTCTTTCCTTTCCTTCTTCATCCTTCCGTGTATGGAAATGTTATCCTTTTAAACAGGTTTTTGCCTCTAAAGTCGCCATGAGTCAGCGAAGACGTAGGGTCCCATGAGACATCTGTCGCGTGACCAACACGGTGCGTGCACGGGTGTTAAGAACGTTACCGCAGCCGAGAGTATTAGAACTTGTACTCTGTGTCCCTAGCTCTCTGATCCGATTGGGAATATTGTTGACCTATTTTTCCAACCATGATGTCTGAGGTCGTTGCTGACCAGAAGATTCAGAAGTTTCAATTTCTATTCCCAGCAATTTTTATTTGCCAGTCGGGTCTCAATAATTCGTGTTTGTCTGGAACTACTTTTGACGTTCAGTTAAAAGCACAGAACATTAGCCTTTATAAAGTTCCACTTCAAAATACCCAGATAAACACCCCTTCCCCCTATTTTCCTGACACTCACGATTAGATGTTAAATGTTGGGGAGAAAAACATTAATATTTAAAGTACTTAAAAGTGTATCTTTTTTAGCCGGATTTGGTGGAATAAATACTTTTTTAATGCTCAAGGTTCTAGTCATTTTGCTGGAAGAGAATAAATGTCCCACTCAATCATGTCGAGCTAGTGACGTAACAAGACACATACTTAACAAAAAGACCCATAAAATAATATAATTACAGCCATGTCTGTGGAGTAAAAACAAGTCCAAAGAAAGAAAATAATACTTTCAAAGAATACATCTTTATTCCTTATCTTTTGATGTGTGTGTATTTGCTTGTTTGTGTGTGCGTGTGTGTGTATGTGTGTGTCTGTATATGTGTATGTGTGTGTCTGTATTCATGTGTGTGTGTTTGTGTATGTGTGTGTGTGTGTGTGTGTGTGTGTGTGTGTGTGTGTGTTTGCTAAGGCTAAGACAACGTCCTCTCGTTAAAGGCTGAGCATGACACAGATCGCTGTTTCAAGGGTTTGCCCAGAACGCCAATACACACAGAGTGTTTACTTGTAAATCAATCAACCACCAATCGACAGTCGTTTTTGGCCGATATTTGATCATCCATTCATCCTTCCTGTGCCGTGTTGATAGAATGCATACATTCAGGAAACATGTCATTGAAAAGATGGTAGATCGCAGAAAACAAAAATCTACTTCATTTGACATGTTCCAATGGATTAATAGTCAGCTCAAGGAGATAGTGTTGGATTTTATTTTACGGGCTGTTTTCTGGGCGCATTTCTCTTTTTTGTGAGGGTGTGCATACGTAGATTGAATAATGACCTTTCTGTGACTTGGCTTCACTTTTTTTTTTTTTTTGCGCAAACTTCCCCATCCACAAACAACACAAACATCAGGGATCCCAAGGCCTTCATATTATTTTCAGCAGAGGTCACTGCAGAACGCCCCAAAATTCTCCAAATTATCTTTTCTCCTTAACTCCGATACCATACTTTGCCCCACTCTACTTACTGATTCACCATTCTTAAACATTAAAAATAGTTATATTACTTTTCGACTGAACAGGGAAAGCGTATTGGGTTTGCATGTCTACCTAGTCATGTAGGCATCCGAAGAAACAAGAAGGTCGATTTCCTAGAGAAGATATCGTTGTCCTTTCTATTGGTATCAATGGAAAACACCCCTCCACAGACATACTGTAGAAAATTAGGTCAAAAGTTATAAGCTTACTTCTAGTCTAATTGAACGAATAAGTGAATTTCACAATGTAAAGCCCAATTAAGGTTCATAAAAAACTCGAATCTCTCCTCAAGAGACAAAGTTATTTTAACGAAATTGCGTATTGCACATACTTCCCTGACACATAAGTGCCTGAAGGGAGATGAAAAAACATTTTGTGTCGGATGCGATGCCGTTCTTGCGATCTGGAACATCTTAATACAATGTCCAGACTTTGGAGAGACCCCCAAGGAAATATTTAAAATGCACTAATTTGACAAATTTGCCCTCCTTTGTTAATCCCAACAGAATTCTCGATTTTATAAAAGTCATTGGTCTTTATGGTAAACTGTAAATATTGTCATATTGAGCGTGTAAATTACTTTTATTCCACAAATGAGTTTTTACTTTGTAGTTAAAATACTTCAGCTATTCCGGCTTTAAAAAGTAAAACCAAGCCACAACAAACGTGTGTCCCACTCGCTCAAATGACTTTATTTAGTTGAGAGCGTTAAAAGTCACCAAAACAACCTTGGCACGAATCGAAACAAGGCATTTCTCCATGACCGTCGTACGTGGTAGAACAGTCAGGGTCTTTGCCATTGCATACAGAAGAAGTAAGTTCGATTCCCGAGTGGAGGAGGCAGGTTAAAGCGGCACACCTCGAAAATTACCTAAATTGTGCTCGTAGAGTGAGGAGAGAAAGAGAGAGAGGGGCGGGGGAGAACACACACACACACACACACACACACACACACACACACACACACACAGAGAGAGAGAGAGAGAGAGAGAGAGAGAGAGAGAGAGAGAGAGAGAGAGAGAGAGAGAGAGGAGGGGAGAGAGAGAGACAGAGAGAGAGACAGACAGAGAGAGAGAGACAGAGAGACAGAGACAGAGAGAAAGTGAGAGACAGACAGACAGAGAGAGACAGAGAGAAAGATATGAAAATATTCAGTCTTTTGAAGTTGGAAAATCCTGGATTTTGGAGATGGGCCATACCCTTCTTTTAAAATAATGTCTCTCGTGGTGTGATTCTGAGTACATATTTGCCACATATAACGGGTTTCCACGAGGTCGAAGTATAGAGTGTGTTAGTACAGGCTCTGTTGATACATGGACGCGGGTCATCGTTTGGCGTGTAGTTGTGTGACGCCCTCAACACAGAGAACACAAAAAACACTGTAGGTTTTAGGTTTTATGAATCTGAAAAAATAATCAAAATTAAATATTTTAAAATCATTTATTGGTACACTTTAGATTATTTTGGAGGTAGGCTTCAACCTTGCCAGTGAGTGCTAACCTGGACTGAGAAGTAAACAACATCCCAGTGGAAAAACCAGACCGAAATTCTCGATAGAAATGCTCCCCACTCTAGAATCAAGCTCAGCTCTTCACTCGGAGTGGAACGGTTAAGTACCTAGCCGCTACACTACAGAAGCTGGTGAAATGTATTTTATCAAACTTGAAATAAAAAGAGAGTATTTTGACAGCATAATTTTGCGTACCTTTTATTTAGACTAGAAAAAACTGCAGCTTAAATATCCATTTCTATCCGAGTCGCGCTAATATCTTCTTATTTTATGTAACGAATAAACAAACTAAAAAGGGGAGGATTGGGGTCTTGGCATATACGCTATTCCCGTTTGAGTAAACATTTTTTCGAAAATCGAGTTCTCGGTATTTCTACTAGGATGTTGTATCCGTCTCAACCTGAATTGGTCCTGACAGGCAAGGTCGAAACCCGCCTCCTAAATGATCTACACTGTGTCTATTACAGGGAGAGGGGGGGTTGAAAACATTTACGTTTTAAAACGCCCACCCAGAAACACGCAGAGAAGGCTACAGCTGAGATTTACCTCCTGGTAATCTTTTTCTGGCAAATGCTTATCTTTTTTTTTACCTTTATTATTCGTCGGATTTCGATTTTAGCAGCGTTTTCTGAGTTAAGAACTGTGTCTCTTTTCTCGTTTTATCTTTTCAGTGCGTTTTACTTTACATTTTCTTGAGATTGGTAAAAGATCTCCCAAACATAAAGTTCCCGAGAAATAAAATGTCTTTACAAGTGTGAGGGTATATCCTTTCTGACAGAGGTTAACGAGTCCAAGTCGTGTGCAGGAATATACGCAAGGTCGTTAAAAGAGATGAGTGCATGACGGGAGGTCAGACGAGTGCACGGGATGCCAAGTTCTTTGTTTACTGGATCTTATTAGTGTTCTATAAAGAAAACTGAACTACTGAAGTCATGTCATAGTACGTTTAACGCTCGCTCGAAATTTAGGTCGAGTCAGAAGAAGAAGACAGATAATGTTTAAGCAAACACAAGTCCCTTCGAGAACGTTCGAACATAAATTCGTTTTCTGTGTTTTGCCGCAGAAGTATCGATTACATATGCCCTTGCGTGCTCGGAGAGTACGGGGGTGATTTTATGGAAATGACAAAAGATGGAAACCCGTATTCGATAAAACGCAATTTTCGGGGCATTCGCATAAGTAAGATCAAGGCGGTCCCCCCTCTCTCGGCGGTGAATTAGTTTTGCAGAAGGCGCGAGTCAATTCGCATAATGACGAATATTGCTTTGGCAGTCAGGGCTTTGTGAGCCTGTCAAAGCTGGCTGCGGCGAATACCAACCTATTACCATTTTCTTTATAGTCGGTACTTAAAGTAGTCGTCGTACAGAACCTGAGCAAGACGTGTCAATATTGCACAAGACTGACTCCTAAATCAACAGAGAAGTCATCAGACCGCTGATCGAATGAAAAATACTATTTTTATCTACATCATTCGTTCTATTCTAGTCAATTTGTGTATGTATTACTATTATTATTATATTAATATTATTATTATTATTATTACTATTATTATTATTGATATTATTATTATTATTATTATTGATATTACTTTCATCATCATCATCATCATCATCACCATCATCATCATCATCATCATCATCGTCATCATCATCATCACCATCATCATCATCATCATCATCATCATCATCATCATCATCATCATTATTATTATTTTTATTATTATTATTATTATTATTATTATTATTTCCTGGTTAGAAAATAGCGATTAAAATTTGGATCAAGATCTCAAGTGAAAAAAAATGTTTCTTCTCTGAGACCGAAAAGTACTAAGATCCAGCGAGCTCCGCGCATGAAAATCCACCCTTTTAAACAAACTCCCTACCATAATCGTAAAGCACGAGAATACATCCGGATGTACAACTTGGTATACCGCTAAATACAAAACCTCACTGTGAAGATTTGAAATTTGAGTGGCAACGTGGTGAAATCAGCTTGGTGCTCATCAAAGTAATGAATTCGACGACATTGACATTAAGCTCTTCCGCCCCTTCTGCAATTCTTTTCTGGTTTTTTTTTCTTTTGGTTTTTTTTTTTTGTGTGTATTGAAACCACCATCGTTTAGACCATTTAAAAACACAGCTCTGTTTTGAGTTTATTACCTTGATAGAGGGGGTAAAAATTAAATGTAGGTTTGAAGATTTCCTCAAATGTTGGTAACAATTTTCTCGCTAATGTTAGCTCAGACATCAGGCGACCTCCCCATCTTTCAATCGCAAAATATCACACCTCCTATTTAATAATAATGATAGTAATAATAATAATAATAATAATAATAATAATAATAATAATAATAATAATAATAATAATAATAATAATATAATAATAATAATAATAATAATAATAATAATAATAATAATAATGATAATAATGAATAGCATTTGTATATCGCATACTTTGGCTCGACTACAACCTCTATCTGCTTTACATTGTAATTATTATTTGTGAAAATTATTGGTATATTACAAATTAATTTTAGCTCAGACATCAGGCGACCTCCCCATCTTTCAATCGCAAATATCACAACTCCTATTTAATAATAATGATAATAATAATAATAATAATAATAATAATAATAATAATAATAATAATAATAATTATAATTATAATTATAATAATAATAATAATAATAATGATAATAATGAATAGCATTTGTATATCGCATACTTTCGCTCGACTACAACCTCTATGTGCTTTACATTGTAATTATTATTTGTGAAAATCATTAGTATAATACAAATTAAAAGGCTTTAAGATGATACCAATAACTCCAATTGCCCAAAAATTGGAGGTAAGGACAACGAAGAGGAGGAGGGAGATGACAATGACGATGATGACGATGACACAAGTCAAATATTTCCTTTCTTACAGTTCTAGATGAACTGACGAACTACTTTATAAGATTTCAGCGTCCCCAAAGTATTGTTGTCTGCCGTCATGCATAACAGAATTGAATCAGTCTACAGCATGGGGCTGGTGACAAATCCAGAACGTTTTCTATAAGGCACGATCACTGCAATTCATTTGATTTGGGAGAGTGCAGGTGGGGTGCTGAAAGGTCAAATGGCTGACGTATGGACAAGTTAGTGTACGCATAATCTAATAGCGTCCACGTAGTCACAAATTTAGACCATTAAGGTGCACAACTTGCACACGGGAACTCCGAGGTTTTTCGCCCTTTTTCTGAGAAGGCATGGAGTTAGATCTTACCTACCCAGGGGTGTGGCTGAAAGACAACAGTGAGAAAGAGCCGAGGAGTAGAGGTAGAGAGGCTGCATAAAGAGTCAGGAGCCCAGAGGAGGTAAAGGGAAGGAGGGAGGAGGCAGAAAGCGGAGACGAAAGCAGATGACCGAACATGGTTAGAGAGTAGTAAAGGAGGTGAAAGGATATAGATTTAGAGAAGAAATTATCTGTCGCTCTTTGGTCTCGAACCCGGGTACTGTTGAACGAGAGGCGAGCACCGTAACCTCTAGACCACGAGAGCCCCTAATCTGTGGCATTGCCTCGTGAGCCAGGCTCACTAGCCACTCGGCTACATGTTAATATAATGTGTTAAGTCTTTTCTGTAAAGTACATCCCAGGCCCAAAAGAGGAAGGGTTTAAGAACTGTGGGGGGTTTTCTACCTATTTTTCGTAAACATTCTGACCGCTGAGCCCCTTCTGAAATCCTAGTTTCGTAGAATTGTTATTACGGCATTGGGTTATCCTCGGAAAAATAGAAGTCGTTGGAAATTGGGCAAGGCGGTTTGGGGGACGGTGACGTCTATTACTACCTACCTATGCCTAGCACGTATCTACATACCGGCATCTGTGGTTGGGCGGTCAGGCGAGTTCAATTCCCGAATGGGGTAATTTTTTTAATGAGTATCTCGGTCTTTCTGCGAGATATTTTATATCCCCTTCAGTCCGTACGGGCCCTGGCAGGTAGAGACGGAAGTCCGCCCCCAAACATAATCTAAACTGTGTCGGTGGAGTAATAAAAGCACCTACATTTTTAATGTATCCTCGTCTTTCCACTTTGATATAGTTTACCAAACAATCTGATTCGGTTCTCTTGGCGTTTTCAAGGCCTATGGCCTCCAAATTAATCCTGTTATTTTCGCCCCGTTTCCTTTTATGGGTGCCAGGTGTTAGTTGCGTATACGAAATAAGATTGTAAGACAGTGCTAAGGTGGACAAATTATTTGAAAGTTGCTGCTGCTGCATTTGCCCCTATTGATGAAAAATCGCTGTATGCCTCCATATAATCAAAACAACTGTGTCAATGGAACGCAAAACAAATCTAGCCATAGTTTAAGTGTAATGCAACAGAGCAGCGTTCAATAGGCCTGAAGACATTCTGTGTGATACAGGCGTAGAGCCTGTTGAGGAACCGTTAAAAGATAAGGTAATTTAATTATTTTTTTAAGATTGCTGCAGCTCCCGACGCAAAATCCAACGTCCCAGCATACGGATGGAGATATTTGACAAACATTTTCTTCGAATCGAATGCCGTCTCCTGGGAATGGCGCCTAATCACTACACAACAGACACTCTGGTTAGGAAGAAGAAGAAGAAGAAGAAGAAGAAGAAGAAGAACAAGAAGAAGAAGAAGAAGAAGAAGAAGAAGAAGAAGAAGAAGAAGAAGAAGAATAAACAAGCACAAGAAAATCTACAACAACGAACACGTCGGAAATGCCAAAACTGGAAATTGATTCCTTTTTACATCGGCGAAAGAGGCGTGTACATAACAAAACCTTGTACGGCTTGAAAAGCAAACATACTGCAACAGAATTTGAAACAGTTTTCCCTGGGCATGCATATGTAAAACTTTGGAAAAACAACAAATATTTACAGCCCCTCAAAGACCAGAGAGGGTTGGAAGCTTCATAAACCTTCAGTTATGGAGTCAAACTGCACGCCCTTTGGCCACCTCGAGGAGAGCTCCAAATGAAAAGAACTCCCCGGCCGCCTTGAAAGTGTTGGCTGCACTCGCCCTCGTGGGAACAGAAACGTCTGGCACTGGCACAGCTCTTCTGTCCCGGGCCAAACTCTTTCTTAGGAGCTTTCCTAATTTGGATTCATCGACCCTTGCATCGGATTATCTTCCCCTGCTCCACGTCCTCCCAGACTCGGCCCTTTGACCTTTCTGTTTCCCTTCTGCGTTTGCGCAATGTGTCCTTTTCCTTTGCTATTTGTGGTGACCAGCCTTGCATGTTGCAAAAAAGGGGAGGTGGGGTGGATGCTTTCTTTGAATGAGCGTCAGATGTCTCACATTTGACGCCATGGCGTTTTCTTTTTCTTGCTTTCTTTCGGAGAGTTCAGGATTTCCTTAGCACGAACTACAAATTGAGCAAAGAGGTGATATATTTGGCTGACTTCAAGTAAACACTGGGGCTGATAGATCCATCCTCTGTCCCTGTATAGAGTCAAATGTCTCTCTGTTTGAACCTTTTAAAAATCTTCCTGAAAAAGAGAAAAATAAAGCATACAGGAGTGCAAAACCTTGCGAGTTTGTTGTTTTTTTTCCAGAAACTGCAGTCCTACCGACGTAGTTTCTGATGGATCAATAACATTTACGTAGAAGGTTTATTTTCATCAGTGTGCTGAATGACCTAATATTGTATTCTCTTTTCACATCATTTTTACTTTACTCTGTGTATATCTGCTACGTCTGGGATTGGTACTTCAGTTTTATAAGAAATATTATGCTGTTGATGATTAGTCGTCTTTTTTCTTTCATTTTGTATCATAGTTAAAATAAAATCTTTAAAGACCACTTTATCGAACAATACTTGTCGGTACATGTAATTCACGGGCTCATTTAAATCCCAACTCCAGTCCATTAATGAATGAATATCAATTGATAATAGAACATTACACATAAAAGAAACTAAGCACCAAAACTGTTTATCACATTTATAAAAATAATCTGTGCATAAAGAAATTATAAAATTCTTTCGAACAACCAACGCGCCTTGCCAGTGAACCTCGACGTCTCACACGTAGGTGCGGGCTGGGTTTGACGACCGTTTCAACACTAAATATATTAGTTGTTGTTATTTTTTGGATTATTTTTTTGTTTTTTGTTTTGTTTTGCTTCTGTTTTTATTTTTCGTTGTTGAATTTTTACAAAGCGAGAACGTCCGTCTTTAACGTCCATCTCGGAAAAGGTTGAAATAAGTAAGTGGCTAGGCTTAACAACTCAACAAACAGTCCAATAAAGAACACCCTAGTCAAGCATTAAAACCTGGAGCATACGCACCCACATCAGCAAAATACTATCAGAGCTATCCGGACCACCTCCCACCTGTAGATTTATACCTATACTGTATTTTATTGTTTTTGTTATTTCAGCTACCGGTACGTGTTGTTTTTTCACTGTATCTCTTCGCCTAGATTTGACATACTTTTTGTTTCTCAGGATTGTTTTTTTGTTTGTTCGTTTTGCTTCTTTGGCGGTTTTACGTTCCCTCAATTGTTGCTGGATCATTCTGAAGGAAGAGCACGACATCGCAAAACTGATAACTAGGTTGAGGGTAAATCGTTAACCTGCTTACTGAAATAGTTCACTAGAGCAGTATTGTTACTATTACATCTAGATCTGTTCTTTCGTCTGCCAATGTTGGTAGACAGAAAAGTTGACCATGTATTGAGCTTCATTATAACAAAATGTTAGCTCCTTTGAGCTAGACAGTTGGGGGGGGGGAACACATATTTTAATCTCTTACAATAAAACAATTGTCAAAAGTAACCACGAGAATAAAACCAAGAGTAGCAACAAAAGTTGTTTTTAAAAGATGACAGCCCCATTAAAGGCAACATCAGCTTGGTAAATGTCTATTGTGCGTTTGGAATTATATTTATAGAATCTTGGACAGTGTGAAAACCTTTGTGCTCTATCGCTGGTGGTAAACAAGAGAAAGCTTGACAATTTCATGCAACATAGCCTGCCATAGAATAGAAAAAGATTAATTTGGGTTTGTTTAAGTTTTGTTGGGTTAATTTTTCGTTTGTTTGTTTTTTGTCTCGCTTCTTGGGAGCTTCAAGATTTCTTTTTATCAGGAAGCCTTGACCGGGAATGGGAGGAGGATGAGATTAGGAGAACGGAGAAATGTGGGTATGGGGCTCTTCGTATACGAATTGCATGACCTTTGGGTCTAAAAAAGAAATCTTTAATTCCAAAAAAAAAAGGAAGACAAATTAATACACACATGAACGGTGAATCGATAGCTCGGATATTGGAGGATAACACAAATACAAGCATTAGATCTCAGGCATTCGGTCGCGCGCACTCACGCACACACGCACGCATGCACACATACACACACACACACACACAAACATACATACATACATACATACATAC
>NW_004797399.1:489025-491292 GCF_000002075.1 Aplysia californica
ACACACACACACACACATACACACACACACATACACACACACACAGTCACACACACTCACACACACAAACACACACAAACACACACACAACTAACACACCAACACACATAAGCCCGTTCCCCAACCACTGCCCTCCCCAGCACGAACTCCCCGACCTCATCTCTCGCCAGTTCGGGACAGATTTATTCCAATCTCCCTGATCAATACTGCCCCCTTCACAGCCCCTGGACTGGGATACGCTGGAAGGAACGAACGGGTGGAGGAATGCAGGAAGACTAAAATGTACGAAGAAATGCGTATAGAAATACAAGACTGACGTAAGGAAGAACCATGAAAAAAATGGGATCACGAGGAAGCATGCAAGAAGACAAAAATGTACTAAGAAAGAAGTCTACAAATGCAAGAACTGGCGTTAGGGAGAATACTGGAAAAAAAGCAACGAACACGCTGAAGAAAAGTCCAATTCTAACTTATAATTTGTATGTTTTTAAGCTTTCGTTGCTAATATAATTTCGTGTGTTCCTCTGTTGGGCTTTTTTCAAGAGGAAGATGGGGGGGGGGGGTGAGGTAGACGAAGATTGTTATCAGAAAAACAGATTGAGGGGTTTCCTTTAATGGAGCACTGGGCCAAGAAGGAGTTCACAATTAGAGGAGAAGGAAAGAAGAAAAGAGTGGTAAGGAATGGGGGGGGGGAGGCATAAATTTAAGGGGAGTAGAAGGAAGAGGGGAGAGGATGTCTGGATGAAGAAATGAGAAGATGGGAAAATTTTAGCTAGGAGAAATATGAAAAAAAAACGTTGAGTCTATAAAACAGGGGCGCATATTATGAGACTTTTATGGGAATAGTGGGGAGAGGGTCTGGAGAGGGGGGGCGGTAAGATGGGAGAAGGGCAATTGCATGAAAAGGGAAACATGAGAGACACACAATTAATTGGGAGTTGGAGAAAATGTTGATATTGGGGGAAGAATGGGGGGAATGAGAAAACACATTTGGTTTTGGGGTTTTTTCTTTGGGTGGGGGGGGGGCTTGATGTGTTTTAAGGAATCAGAAAAGGAGCATAGAAGAAAGAAGGAATGGAGTGATAGAGGCTAGGCTGAAAGAAGGAATCTAATATAGAGTGGAAGACAAGAGGGCAGTATGGACGAGGAGAGTGGACGGGAGATGGGAGGCGTACACAATTGAGAAAGGGCTAAGAAAGGTTGCAATTAAGGGAAAAGTTATTTCGAGGAAAGAGTGCTTTCCAGCCAGATTACAGGCCGTTGTAGGGAGATGGACACACGGCAAACAAATACAAATAGGGGAGCGGAGGGATAAAGTGACGGAGGGAGAGGGGAGAAGGGGGAGAGATGGGGAAGAGAGAAAGAAAGAGAGAGAGAGAAAGGGAAAGAATGTGGAAGGGAGAGAGAGAAAGGGAAAGAATGTGGAAGGGAGAGAGAGAAAGAGAGAAAAAGAAAGAGGGGAAAAAATGAGAGAGAAAGAGAGGGAGACAGAAAGGGAGAGGGTGGGAAGGACGAAGGGAGGGAGGGAGAGAAAGAGAGAGAAAGAAAGAGAGATAAGGGGAGCACGAAGAAGACTGGGAGAAGGAGTGAGAAAGAGAGGCATAAAGAGAGAGAGAGAGAGAGAGAGAGAGAGAGAGAGAGAGAGTGAGAGAGACAGAGAAAAAACAAAAAGAGGAGGGAGTGAGAGAGAGAGATTGAGGAGTGTGTGGGAGAGACATCGGAGAGGAGAGAGCGAGAGAAAAGAGATGTTCAGATAGACAGAAAATACCTGCCATACTTGCAGAAAAATACATTGAGCATTTAGATTTAACGACAAAATGATTGTCGAACAGTGATAGATGAGGGCTGGCAGGCGGCCATTAAAAAGACAAGATTTAGACAATTAGGCAGACAGTGACAGATTTGAAAAAAAATATTGAGAGCATTTACTGGTAACACTTTTCCCACAATATCATTATAAAAGTACAACCATTAGTTTCCGTTCGGAAGGGAAATTCCTTTAGTGTGTAAGCCTATACTTATCCCAAGGATGTTACTAATGGTTGTAATGGTTATCGTATTGCTAGTTTTATAATTATAGTTCGACTTTTTAACTCATGGAATAAATGCTGAAGACGGTAGAGGAGAGTTGCGATCAGTCTCTGGCCGTCAATGTGTGTTTGTGTGCGTGTGTGTATGTGTGTGGGGGAGAGATAGAGAGAGAGAGAGAGAGAGTGTGTGTGTGTGTGTTTTATGTGTGTGTGTGTGTGTGTGTATGTGTGTGTGTG
>NW_004797399.1:491545-492912 GCF_000002075.1 Aplysia californica
GGGTTGTGTGTATGTGTTTGTATAACTATTGTGTAAAGATACATTTGAGAAAATATGAGACAAGGAAACAAAGATACACCCTTTACCGTAATCTCACAGGAGGAGGTGGGTCCTCTAGTAATCTTTTTTTTAAAACAGAAACGTGTTCAAAGATCTGATTACATCGCCTCTTTGTGAGGTGAGAGTCCAGGATATTAAACTATAATAATATGCATCGCCTTGACATTTACGAAAATACCAATATACGTCGTTCACGCTGCACCAACATATTTTCCATAGTCTGTACTCAGAATGTTTGCATAAATAGGTGGGGGACTCTCGTGGTACAGAGTTACGGTGTTTGCCTCTCATTCAATAGATCACGTGTTCGAAACTTTACAACGACGGACAATTTTCTTCTCTTAAAAGATGTTCTCCTTTCCCCTCCTTTCCTGCTCTCTCACCATGTTCTGTCGTCTGCTTTCGTCTCATTTTCTGCCCTTCCCCCTCTTCTCGGCTCCATGGCTCTTTCTGCAGCCTTTCTACTGTTACTCTTGGTTCCTTCTTATTGCTGTCTTTCAGCCACACTTCTGATCTTAGGGTAGGTAAGATCTAACACTTAGCCTTCTGTGATAAGTGCGAAAAAATCTCGGAGGTCCCATGTGCAAGTTGCGGATGTTAAAGATCCCTTGGTGGCCCTAAAACAGGTAAAAGTAGGCTTCGGCCGCCACTCGGGCAAAATTCAAGATTAATTCCTCCCAAATTAAAAATGCTTAATTTGTCCTGTGCACTCATACGACCTTATGCAGTTGCGAGCGCAATAAAACATCTTTTCTTTGCTCTCATTCTTTCAACATTCTCTTTTATGTTCAAATGCGGGAACACCAAGACCTTATACGTCCGCTCATCTCAAGATAATAACAACACAATGTTAACCGACATTGGTGCACTCATTCGCTTGTTGTTTTGTACTTTATTTTCCCTGTTGTTTTTTTATGTTTGTTTTGTTATTTTCTGTTGCTGTTTTGTTTCATTTTTGTTTTTGTTTGTTTATTTGTTTTTAAATTGGGGAGACAGTGTGTTCTGTCATAAGGGTGTGATTTCTTTTTACTCATGATTAAAAGATATTTATATGTCATTATACTTGTGTTTCTCCAGGATGAGAATCTATCAGTAGTGATGTGATGACCCACCCAGTCAGTGGAGAGTGAGAGAGTGAGAGTGAGACATGGGAAACAGAGGAACTTCACTGACCACGACATGGGGAGGGGTGCTGATACTCACATGTGCCTTACTGGGCTCTCTGGAAGGTAAGAAGGGGAAAATGGGGGACAGAAAGAGAGAGAGAGAGAGAGAGAGAGAGAGAGAGAGAGAGAGAGAGAGAGAGA
>NW_004797399.1:494927-496867 GCF_000002075.1 Aplysia californica
GAGAGAGAGAGAGAGAGAGAGAGAGCGACAGACAGACATACAGATAGATATAGGGGGAAGTGTGATGCAATTAAAATTTATCTGAGACCATAGAATATGGAGTGGGTGTGTGCATGAACGGTTGCATGTATGGATGAGCTGAACGATAGATGGATGATTTTATTTATTTGGTTTTATTCTAATTGATCTGTCAGTTCCAATGATAGCTTCACAAAGAAAGGAGTTAATTTTTTTGGCTTACAGTTTTACCCTATTTAAAACAATGGGGAAAATGGTGGTGGGGCATTGAGGATGGGACAAGTTTGCCAAACACGCATCTTGAAAAGTGCACTACTTTACCAAAACATTACTAGAAAGGTGAACTTCATGAAATATAATGTACACGCGATGCGACCTTTTTGAAGTCAAAAGGTTCTCCATTTGATGAGGAATTACCCTAGAGCTTTGTAGCTCCCAATGCTTTTCCACGTCGAAATCACTGACATTGCTGACAACAATCAAATCATTCAAACCGATAACACCACTCCCAGATATCTGAGGTTCTGTACTCTGTTCGACCCAGGGTTTGCCTTAAGAGACAGAATTGTAACAGCCTGTCTCCAAATTGATCTTCACTGCGTCAATAGTAGTGCAAAATACGCTGTAGCCTTGCACCTCACTACCACAGACATGTTGGCAAACGGTTTTGTTGATGAAATGTAGACAATGAAAGGTGGGTGGTTGGCGGGTGTTCTGGTGTGGTTTGTTTCTCCTTTCCTACTAAACAATTATCGTCTTTTTCTCCCCTCCTTCTTTTTTGTGTTTGTTACTCTCTCGTAACACCTCTAATCTTCGGCACTTATATGACCTTATTGTGTTGCAAGTGACGTGAAACACTTTCTAAAACAAGACAATGAAAATAAGAGAAGCACTATTAAATATAGTCGCGTTGTGTTTGTGCTGTTGGTTTCTCTCATTGTCATTGTCACCAGCTCACCAACAAAACCACTGGTCAACTGTTTTACCCTCTTCTCTCTTCTTGGCCGCGGGCAGTCCGATTGTCTCCGTATGGCTTGTCGCGAGCTGGATTTTTAAAAGAATCGGTCTGAACTGACACACTCACTGTGCCCTATTTCAGAAATCAATGTGAAATTTCAAATAGTTTTACTTAAGATGATCCTCAAACATTATTAAAGAGAACGAGGAAGTAAAGAGCTGAGAAAACAATCTAATCCGTCGTATGACTGCAGCTCATCGGCACTCAGTTCACCTGTACCAACTTTTAGTAAACCAGCGATCTAGGTCTAGCTTTTCTACTAAGCTTTCAAGGCACTAAAATCAATTCAATTGCCTTTTTTCTAGATTTATTTCTATTTTCACATTCTTCGCTGCTTATGCCCAAACAAAACTAACATTATTTTTGTGTGGTACTAGGCTTACAATCTACACGGGATAAGGAAGCAGGTACACTTTGCAAATAATCTTTTGTGACAATGAGGGCGTTAATTATTCACAACATTTGTTTTGTTGTTGTTGTTGTTGTTTTAGGTTTTTGGTTTTTGGTTTTTGTTTGTTTATTTTTTGTTTGTTGTTGTTGTTTTTGTTGTTGTTGTTTTTTTCTTTTGCTTCTAGTGAAAGATTTACCCGATGTCACATATTATCCGATCTTATAACTACAACGACAATATAAAGCATTCTACGTGTGCAGTGTTTGTGCGTGTTTTCTAACCAATACAAAGAATCAACAACAAACAAGAATACACACATTGGATATTTTGTTGTTTCTTTTGCAGGCGTCGTCGTCCTGAAGTACAGCCACTGTCTGAAGAACTACTACACGGCGCCCAGATGTCAGGACCACCCTGACGGCTACGGCTGTGAGTGCGGACCGGGCTTCCACTGGAACACCCACATGTGCATGTGTGAGTAATAATGCTGATAATAATAACAATAATAATAAT
>NW_004797399.1:498313-500204 GCF_000002075.1 Aplysia californica
CCCACAAAATAATTATCTTAAAAAAACAATGTATAAACATTTCATCCCACGTATACTTATTAGAACGTTGTGACTACGGGTGTTAATTTGTTTCTGGCCTCCTTGTGCACACATGACTTTACTTTCAGATGTAGTTACGATCTCTTTTCAAACCACTCTCACTAGAATTATGTTCACTTTCTCCATTAAAAGGAAAATATAAATACAAGAAGCAAAATGTCCACTTTATACCTTAGGCCCTTTGTTTAACTGAAGCCTAATAATTTCAATGTACTATCTAGCGCCAATGACACAAAGTGTAGATGTTTTGTTGATGAGAGCATCTGAGGGTGTTTTTTTTTCAAAAACAATTTTGAAACCTAATTTCCTCTGTCATTCTCCTTTTCTTTACGACAATAAGTAAAAGTATGTCATACCTGAATCAGTAGTCATTGTAGAATTACCGGGAAGAGTATTCGACGCGTATAGCTTTATTCGTTTGTTTTACTTTTAGATTACACTATTAAAATTCTAATTACATCAAAAGAATTGAAAAATATTGGATTAGCACCAGTATGTCTGTACACGACAGAATTAGATGATGTGTCTACAAACTATTCAAGCAGTCTGACAATTCCAGGATGAACCCGAAGGGAAAACCTCTTCCATTGAAATCTAACGCTGTTCCGGAAGGCGAGCTCATAAACAGTTGGCCAGACTTCTGCTGCCAAAACAGAAAAAATGGACGTCTTTTGTGTGCTTCTGGCAGGCAGCTAGGAAGACTCATAACTCGGGAATTCCATTTTTTCCGATTTTGTCCGGAACAAAAAAGTACAGGAAAATAAAGGAACTCTTTTGCCGCTTCGTTATGGTCTGACTGTAGAGAAAAAACTTGAAGGGGTGGATCGGAGAAACAAGGTGTAGAAGATTAGTTCAGTTTTAGGTTCTTGCAAAAAATATAGGACATGTAAGTGCCGACGATTAGAGATGCTACCGGAGAGTAACACATAAAGAAAAGAGGAAACAGTGATAGATTTTTTAAAGGGAAAAATGAGCAGAAGAGATGCATCAGAAAAGAAATGTAAATGCAACAAGTATGTTGGGTGCTTCGAAGACATTGTGTTATAACTTCATAATCCCAACACCAGGACTATTGCAGTTAAAGTAAATTCTAAATCTATGTAGAAGGAACAATCTTTTTACTCTTTGGCAAGTCATCCTTTCTTTCTTTTATGGGACTCAACATGTGCGTATTTTAGCTTATCTTTCCCACCTGTGCATATGGTATAGTGCTTTGGCGTTTTGCCAGAAAATGTAATTGATATGAGTTCAGTTCCCAAGTAGGGAGAACGTTCATCGAGTATCTCAATCTTTCTGCTTGGATGTTGCGTCCCTGGCAGCCCGAGTTGGTCTTGTCACGCAGGATCGAAGCATTCCACCTTCAAAATGATCCCCTGTACTCTGTCAATATGGATTTAAAACATCTTTCATCATTATTTACTTCGTCTAGCTTTGGTTCATCTAGGCCCGGAGTGATTGCATTATCTTCTCTTTCCATTTAGAAACATAAAACATTTTTGTCTTTCCCCAGCCTCCGCAATAGATTCACGATTCGAATTCAAGCCCGGAGAACCAATCAGATACACTCTTTTATTGGGGAAGGCGTTCCCAAAGCTGGAGGCGTTCACTATAACGTACTGGATCAACATCAACAGTTCTGAACATCCAGGCACCATCCTGTCCTACAAGGCCGGTGTTCGCACCAATCTCCTGCGTATGAACAGTGGGCCGTATCTCAATTTCGAGATCTGGGGGCAGAAACAGGTCACAGACATCCGGCTGATCACCAAGAAGTGGTATCACATAGCTCTGACCTGGTCCAGGCAAGGTGAGGGAAAGAGAGAGATGGGGG
>NW_004797399.1:502064-504451 GCF_000002075.1 Aplysia californica
ATCTATCTATCTATCTATCTATCTATCTTTCTATCTATCTATCTATCTATCTATCTCACTCTCACTCTCTCTCTCTCTCGCTCTCTCGCTTTCGTCTCTGCTGCTTTTTCTCTCCTTCCCTAAGGCCTCTTCCCCTCTCTGCATCTCTTTCTCTCAGCCATTTATATCATAATATATGTGTAAACATAACAAAGATTACGGTTATGTGTGCGTATGCGTGTGTTTGGGTGATTACCCAAGTATATTTGTCCATTTGTCTATGAACACATCAGCAAATTGTTTTCGCCCCTTCTCTAAGAGCATCGTTCTTCCCTTAAAACACTTTTTCTTATATCATGATGCATCCTCTTTTCTTGAATCTTATCTCCTCTCCCTATCCCGCCACTGCAACAAGACGCTCTTGCTAGAAAACAAATAAACACCAAAAACTCTATCTATTTACTAAGTGAAAATCTGATCAAACACGTGTTTATTTTCTCTCCATTCACATCGTTTGCTGGCAGAATGCTAGCATGCAACTTGCACATTACCATAATTTTGCGCTATGTCCGATATTATTGCTCGGTAATAGCTATCGAACCCTATCTATGATGTCCCTTATATAACGGCAATTGAGGAAATTAATGGATCCAGACCTTCCCGGAGTAATGAGCTCCTTAATCTGTCTCTTTCATGCAGAAATACATTTACCTCTATGAGCAAACCACTCCGCTGCATGTTTCAGATCTAAAGATTTTGGCGCCCTGTGATAATATTATCGTGTCTGGTAAATGCTTGATGGCCAGCAGGCCGGGCGGAATCCGATTTGAAAAAAAACCGGTTAACACGGTTTGTTCGACAACGTTTTTGAGAATTACGGAATAATGGTTCTGATCGCTTATTACTTAGTAGGAGCAGTACTGTGATCGGTGAATTCGTAATTAGCAGCAGAGTTGGGTAGAATCTGGTTTGAAAAAAAAATGGTTACCCTTCGGTCTTTACGGTAGATCTAAGATAGGAGAGTACTAATCTTATTCTGAACACTCACTCGCACAACGAAGAGGTACATCACAATAAGAACATGTGTAAGGAGGGATAACTATCAAAATGATATTTCATGAAGCATGCTTTTGAATCAATTAAACATTTGCCTCCGAATGTGTACCCTTAAAATGTTGTGTGATAGACGTCCAGGTAGCTGGAGCCAGATGTGAAAAAGACCTCCCAAAGAGTTTTGACGTTCCTTCCTAAGTGCTCTTTCAAGAGACAGATCTCTAGATCTTAGAAATCTTGGTGGTTCACACTTTTAAATAAGGTTTCTGAAATACAAGAACATTTTATTGTTAACATATTTATGGCAAAAGAACATCAATTCTGCTGTTGTTTGGAACCAACTGGGTTATCTTAAAATAGAGATGATACAGTTGTTCGCCCCCCTTTTTAAGACGCTGCCATTCTCGCGGCATGGTTTTTTGAAAGCATTGTATTTTGGAGACAGTGGTGGTTATTCTGTTTTATTTCGGGGGGGGTTCACTTTTTTTTGCTGTTCTTCGTGAACTCAAACCTGAACTTTGACCCCCCAGGAGGCGAGTGGGTACTGTATATCAACGGTTCGCCGACCCGCCAGGGCTACATCACGGGGGACCAGACTGCCATACCTTCTGGAGGGGAGTTTGTCCTGGGTCAATGTTCAAGGCCGGACGTCAAGTTTGACAGTAGCTTTGCTCTGGACGGGGATTTGTCACATTTGAACATATGGAACTTTGTGATGAATCCCTCAGAGGTAGGAAGACACAGGGAAATGTTTACCTTCCCCTATCTATCTATCTATCTATCTATCTATCTATCTATCTATCTATCTATCTATCTATCTGTCTGTCTGTCTGTCTATCTATCTATCTACCTATCAAACTATCTATCTACATATCTGTGACATATATCTGGTTATCTGTCTAGCTATCTAGGTAGCCAGCAAGCTTCCAGGGCAGCTTTTAATGTTCGTCTTAAGTTTGCAGTTCCATTAAGAACTAAATCTGAATAGATCTACAGCAGGTATTGACCTAAAAGCAATATCACCTTTCCAGCTGTGTCCCTTTTTAACTCTTCTGTTAGCTAATGTTATTTCCCCCTCTTTGGACCGCAGAATATTCAGTTTTTACTCAGACCTAAACCTTAAATCACCTCCAACAACAAGGCTTTCATAGACTGACTTTTTATCCCATGTGTCCCCACATATTTCCGTCCCCTCTCACACTCACCCCCGAAACCTGTCCCCCCATATGTTCGTCTCCTCTCACACTCACCCCCGAAACCACCACCCGTCCACAACCAGCCCCTCTGTCCCACCCCCTCTCATTCCTATCTTTCCTATATTTCCTATTCTAATTGCCCCGCCCATCCACCCTCAA
>NW_004797399.1:505493-507551 GCF_000002075.1 Aplysia californica
CTCTTATCTACTTACGCTGCTTTGCCCCTCTAATCATCTGCCCTTTAGCCTCCTCTTTTCTGGAGAGCGAATTATTCTTTTAACCAAATCGTACTATTTCACCTATGTCATGGTCAACTCTAATTAGTTCCAATCACTTTATCCATCTTTATCCGATAAACAAGAATACACTGGTCTAATTCACGTCATGTGGGTTTCTTGTCCATTACTTAATCAGAGGGCTGAACAGTTGAGAAAAAAGAGACAAAAACCGTCCTTACAGGTCGAACCCGCAACTCTTACAAAAATATACCGCAAAGCATTAGAATAATTAACTTATTGCGTTCTTAACTTCGCAAAAGCTAAACTCAAGATGACGATGTAGATTTCGCCATTTTAATTATGCTTCAGCTCTACAGAATGCCTCTTTTATGGCAGTAAGCATTGACGGTTCCAAGTCGTTGTGATTGAGAACAATAAACAGAATCTAGACCATCAGCCAAACAGAGGCTCCTATATTTCCTATGTTTCAACCATCTCCCAAACCGACCTCTTCTGGATAACAATGTTATATCCCATCACTATTTTAGTTTTAAATTTTTGTTATATTTTCATTTTTCATTTCCCTCTTTCCCTGTCATGTTACTTCTTCTTGTGACTCAACCTCAACCTCTGTGTCACCCCAATATTCCTGTCTGACTCTACCATCAATGACTGTCTCTCAACATACAGCCGGCCAGTGTTTCACCACAGTCCAGTCTGCTGTGTCATGTGATCAGTTCTGCAGTGACTTGATCGGTAAGTCTTCATCTCTTCCTTCGGAAAATTGTGCTATGCAAGCATCCCAAAGTCAAGGAACAAAGTATCTGTATATATTAATACAGGGTGCCCATTGCAGATGGGATGGGGCCGGGTCGGGTCGATGGACCCACTCGTCGCTTCAAAAACAAACGCGGTTTTTTTTTAAGGCAACGAGTTGGACGATCGATTTGTTCTACGATTGCCGGTTTGCGCCTAAATCTGGCTAGTAAACAGACCCAACCCGACCCAATCGTGCATCTCTGACTGAGAGGTTGACGTGTAATGACCCTCCATCTTTCACGGAGGCGAACTGCCGTTGCACATTCTGCCATATCCAGGCCAGTCCATGTTCTTATGTTGTCAATTCATGTTTTTCTTTGTCTTCCCCTGGCTCTCCTGCCCAACACCTTTCCTTCAAGCACCTCTTTCACAATAGTCTCGTGTCGTTTTAAGTGGCCAAAGTTTTGCAGTTTTCTACATTGTATTTTATTCAGCATGGTTTGCCTCCTGTGTAGAATCTGAAATATCTCATTGTTTGTCTTTTTTCTTTTCCAACTTATTCTAGCCATTCTGCGGTAGCATCACATCTCAAAGGCATTTATTTTGTTTTCTTCTTTCTTTGTCAAAGTCCAGGTCTCTGCGCCATATGGGAATATGGGGAAGATGTAGCATTCCATAGTTGCCTGGGTTTACATAGTTTGGCTTAATCTCATTTTTGCATTTGCTGTTCTTATGTGTATTTCTTTTCTACTAGTTCCATCATCTGTGATTGTTGCCCCAAGATAATTAAAGTGGTGCACTTGTTCGATTGTCTCCCCATGTATGGTTATGTCGTTATTTTTCCAGAAGATTTTGATAAGACCACTGTTTTTGTTTTCTTGACGTTCATGTCGAAGCCTGCCTTGCTGCTGTTCATTGTTACTACTTTGAAAGTAGGGAAAATAGCAAAGAGGACTATCTTGATAATATCAAAGCAATGAGAGGTTCCTTGCAAATCCGGCTGTGTTTTGGCCTTGGAGAGATGTTTGTACCTTGCGCGCCCAATCCCCAAGCCATTCAGCGATGAAGAAACTGTTAGTGACTGGATATTATTATTCATAAGTTGGGCATCTGCCAAGACAGAGCAATCGTCTGTGGCATGAATAGAGATGCGTTGAGAAGTTATGAGTTCGTTCTTCTTACGTTAAGATATTTGACTCTTGGATGTAGGCCGGTCTGTTATCCATCTATCTGATTGACTCTCTCTCTCTCTCTCTCTCTCTCTCTCTCTCTCTCTCT
>NW_004797399.1:507803-509056 GCF_000002075.1 Aplysia californica
TCTCTCTCTCTCTCTCCCTCTGCTTCTTTTTTTGCGTTTTACATATAAAGCTCTCTATTCATTGTCTGCTGATTGTGCAGCATCAAAGACAAAGCTGCCGATAACCAGGTTTTCATATTCGTGGCCTCAGGAGTATATCACATTGCGGTAGCAGTTCCCTAGACTAAAAGACATAAATGCATCTATAGAGTAACAATTACTGTCTGTCATATAAGGGGACTTGAAAGACCGGGAGTCCATATTAATAAGAATAATTGCATTTATATAGAGCGTAGCCCGCACGTTCAGTGCACTTTACAGCTAGCTATATTTGTAACATGAGTTGCATGGTTGGTTGAAGAAGCTATAGTCCTTTATCCTGATCTTGTGAGCCGGGGAAACAAAGTGAAGATGCTAGTGGGTGGAGAGTTCGAACATCAGATTCGTTTTCAGTCTGGTGAAAGTAAGTGAATTGTGAACACGGAGCCTTTTCAGCTTCACTTTGTCTACTCAAAGTTCTATGGATGTCTGTGGTGTGGCTGTTTGGTACTTATCCGTTGCACATAGAAGACCTGAATTCGATTCCTGTGTCGAGAGAGCTTTTTTGTTGATTATCTAGGTCTTTCTGTTTGGACTTTGTCTCCCTCTCTATCCGGTTTGGATCTGACAGGCAGTGTCGAATCCCACCTAAAAATTTCTTTATATTGTTGATGGAAGTGTGAAACACCCTTCTTTTTTTTCGTTTGGCGTGATATATGATTATCTAATTTGATGATGTGAGATGCAAGGTCCCATAAAGAGATAAGCTGAGACGTTAACGTAATGACATTTCAGAAGTCAATGCTCTATTCGAGATTGGATGACAATGTTCGTTTTGCTGCTACTCTGTAGGAACTTTGTAGGAACTCATTTCCATTTTAGTTATGTGTAAGGCTTGGTCCCTAAAACCATTCTTTCCCATCAATTCTTCAAACGTAACCCATAGCTGTATTTCATCATAATTCGATTAGACAGAATCCATCCAAGCTGTAGATCGTCGTGAGTTTGTATGGGCGTAGGTACGTATGTGTGTATGTATGCGTGTATGTGTGTACGCGTGCATGCGTGCGTGAGTATGTGTGTGCACATATGTGATACCATGTGCCTATAAAATTTATTTGTAATTCCATAATATGTTTCATGTTAAGTGCATAGAGCATTGCATACGTGGATATACACTATATAAAGGCAATCCATTATTATTATTATTATTATTATTATTATTATTATTATTG
>NW_004797399.1:509583-511756 GCF_000002075.1 Aplysia californica
GAGGAGGAGGAGGAGGAGGAAGAGGAGGAGGAAGAGGAGGAAGAGGAGGAGAAGGAGGAGGAGGAGGAGGAGATGGAAGAGGAGGAGAAGGAGGAGGAGAAGGGGACACAGAAGAAGGGAAGTAGGAAGGGAGGGGTGTGTGGTGATGTCATAATTAATTACATAAAGAATATGACAGCGCAGACAGTGGGACAAGTTTGACAAAAGCACGGTTAAACATTACACAGTATAATAGACGTATCCTGTTTATATGATTTTAATAGTAAAAGACTAAGCTCTAATCACATTATAGTTTATTTTGACATGAAAATATATAAAATAATTCAAAGAAACTAAATAGAACATTTTAGATGACATTTTCGAAAGAGAGTATGAGGAAAAACTCATTTTAAAATGCACAAAGTGGAAGGGGTGAGGTAAATCTGGGATCAAAAGGAACAGATATGCAATGGAAACAGTCTGCATGCTCCAGTTACACCGGTGTTTCTTTTTTTTCTTACAGAAATGGCCACAAGATCTTGTAAAGAAAGTGATAATGACGGAGTGTGGCAGGAACCGTATATTGACGACTGCATTTCTAAAGAACTTTTGGATCTGAAGAAACAGGTAAAAAAAAATTCTTAATTTCTTCTTTTAGCCCTTTTTATTCAAGTGCTATGACATTTGACGTTCTCTTCTGTCCTTCGAGGATATGGAGGGTTTATAACTGTTTGAGACAGTAACGGATGTAGTAGATTTTATCACTTCTATATCATCGGTGTCGTCATCATTCCACAATCACCTAAATTAATTTCGGTGAAATGGGGGGGGGGGAGAGGGATATCAGGATAAAGCCATAATTCGAATGAAGACATTAAGGGGCATCTTAATTATCTTATAGTCTCTCCCCGCTCCGTTATTTCCTTTATACTTCTAACTAAAAATGTCATTGTTTTAATTTGAGCGCTCTTTATTTTCTTTCATTTTCTCAAAACTTCAAAAAGATGAGTTTGACATCTCGCTACCGTAGAATTACAAAGTTCTGTCTGACATTTTGGGGCGTTTTGAGTTACTATGATTATGGGGTCAGAAACCAAACGTTCTATCTGCATGATCAAAATCGTAAAATAATT
This sequence comes from Aplysia californica, assembly GCF_000002075.1. Classification (NCBI taxonomy): domain Eukaryota; kingdom Metazoa; phylum Mollusca; class Gastropoda; order Aplysiida; family Aplysiidae; genus Aplysia; species Aplysia californica. Next base: position 510,696 of record NW_004797399.1, read on the forward strand.
CGGAGTCATTATGAAGATATTCAGAGATCTGCATTCGAAAAAACTTGACAGGTTGTGAAACTCAACTTTTTCTTACGCCAAATTTTTCAGTTAGGCACTAAGCAGATAGAACTTAGTAATTCTGGGGTAGCGACAAGTGGAATACCGCTGACGATGTACTTCATATTGATTGATACCAGAAAGTAAGCTCTCTCCGATTTGAATGTTCTGTTGCCCTGACACACTCCATCCCTTTGAAATATTCTGAGTTTCCAGGGAAGTACTTAGTGCAAGCAGCCAATTAAGAAGAGCTCGGAATCCAAAATACTGATACGACCCTTCACTTTCTTAACTGGATACACATTGTTTTCACGGAAGAGACATAAGCAAGAGAGGCACAACATTGGGCCCCTACCGGAATTTGGCCTCCAATTTTTCCTTTGCGAGTCCTGCATCGTAACCACTAAATTAGACTTTTGTTGTCATAATAATAACTTTGAAAGTTTCTATTATCATTTAAGTTCTGACGACAAATAGGCCACGTAGAAGACGTAAAAAGTAAAATGCAACCTCGCTCCCATGTCCTTGCACCCCACGACAATCACATCCCTCTGTTTCCTGTTTTTGAGCGACACATGCGACCCTACTGTGACCCCAACGTGGTGATCCTGGATTTTGTGCTGTAGTCCAAACAGTTCGAAATGAGGGAAAGGGGGAGGGGTATTCTTTACTTTTACTCATGGCAACCATAATAATCACTATCATCATCTTAAATAGCATTTGAACAACGCAAATTCCCGCGCAACAACAAGCTTTAGTTCTTATCATGCACTTTACAATATTAATCCTAGTTTCTGGAGTTCAAACACGGCGCTATCAATGAGATCAACGTGCTACAGCTGGCTGACCGCCTATTGAATCACACGCAGGAGAACGTCTACCTGAACCCCATAGACATCGCCACCGTCATAGATCTCCTCGGCATGCTAGTGCAGACGCAGGTAATGCTGCCAATCCTGTTGCATCATCATCATCATCATCATCACTATCATCATTATCATCATCACTATCATCATTATCAG
>NW_004797399.1:511869-517317 GCF_000002075.1 Aplysia californica
AGCAGCAGCAGCAGCAGCAACACAATCATCGTCATCAATCTAACTATTCTTGTTATACGTGTCATTTTCAAATTGGCTCATAAAGCGCACTATAAATTTTCCCTTTGAAGGATCCTATTGCCGGGACACTAAGAACATTTTCAATAAAGAATTAGAAGGCCTGATACCTTCACAGAGGTTGTAATTTGATCTCTTCAATGCGTATCGAAGTATGAGCTTGTAAGTATGAACCTGCTGTTGGTTTGTTTGAGTAAAGAGAAGCACATCGATAAAACTATAGCTACATGATGCCTGAAAAAAGCAAGACAGAGAGACAGAAACAACAGAGTGAAAAAATGAAGTAGCACCTACCAGTGGTACACTCCAACACCCCACTTAAAAATCCTCTAAAGCACACAACATTCAAAATAGGTAATGCAACATGTTACGTGTGTATGCCACAGGCAAAATGTCTCCAGAATGTTTTTCCATTGCCAGATCTTCAACTTCTCGTTAAACAATTGAAATTATCTCTCAATAGTCGAAAAGCATTGAATATATCAAAGTATTATTTGTTGTTGCAAGTCTTTGTCCTCTACGTTATCTTTAAATGTGTCCTGTTTATTGGTTTATGTATTGATTGCATAGAATGTTCAGATATTCCTTGACAAGTCTGCTGTTATGTCGTTTTGAGACCGGCGCCTATGGTGTAGCGGTTAGGCGCTTCGCCCTCGCTCGGAGATGACTTGAATTCTATTCCCACGTGAGGAGCTTCTTTATCGAGTATCTCGGTCTTTCGGCTGGGATGTCGTATCCCCCCTCTGCCTAGGCATTCTAAATTATGTAAATTGTGTGAATGGAGACGTAAAACATCTCCATTTTTTAAGGTGTCGCTTGGAGTAGATGGTTTCAAATTTCATGAGCCTCATTCTCGAGGTTTGGGTGAATGTGGAATTCCTATTTGCACGGTTTAGACGTTTCAAAGAAACAAGATAAGCAAGACACACACATATATCGCTTAGGTTTACGTAGGTTTAAGATTATCTAGTGCCACAAGCATTGTTATTAGTTAAAAGAAATTATTTTATTAAGGTGAATTTTCTTCCCAATCATAATAGCTATTGATCCAGTAGAATTATGTCGCAGTTGTTTCTACTTGGAGCCTTCTGTACTTCCGAAATAGTGAGAATGGCAATTGCAAAAAGATAAAATTGGATAGAATAAAAGAGAGATAGAAAGAAGAAGAAGAAGAAGAAGAAGAAGAAGAAGAAGAAGAAGAAGAAGAAGAACAACAACAACAACAACAACAACAACAACAACAACAACAACAACAACAAAAAGAAGAAAGAAGCGGTGATTGTTAAAGGAACCAGGGCGGGGTGCGAATGAAGGACTTGTAAAGACCAGGACAGATTGATCAGCATTCGAGCAAAATCGTGTATTTTTGTTAATGGTTTATGAGGCTTCAGGAATTAAAAATGCTGAATCAATGTGAGAATTCCGCAAGCTGCGCGCATCCACGGGTGGAAATGAAACTTTTAGATGCTCAAAATGAGGCAAACTTTTTTGGCCATTGAGCAAGCCATAATAAGTCATCTTAGCCCTTTAAATTTTTTTCTGTTTTGCTTAAGAAATGTTTTCCTCTGCTGTTTCATTGGTCATCGTCAGACATTGACAAAATAATTGTTAGTGTTATTTTTTATTATTATTAAAAATTTTATTATTATTTTTATAATAATAATAATAATTATTATTATTATTATTATTATTATTATTATTATTATTATTATTATTATTATTATTATTATTATTATTATTATTATTATCGGGTTTTTAAAATTATTATTAGCAGTAGTTGTAGTAGTAGTAGTAGTAGTAGTAGTAGTAGTAGTAGTAGTAGTAGTAGTAGTAGTAGTAGTAGTAGTAGTAGTAGTAGTAGTAGTAGTAGTAGTAGTAGTAGTATCCTTATTATCATCATAATCATCATCATCATCATCATCATCATCATCATCATCATCATCATCATCATCATCATATCATCATCATCATCATCATCATCATCATCATCGTTATCATCTTTATTTGGAAAAGCAGAGTAGGAGGGAGAGTCTTGTTTGAATTTCAGACAAAATAGCATGGCAATATATAAAGTTATAAAAAAAAATTTATAGACACAGCTCAACGTTTCGCCTCTTGGGCTTCCCCGGGAGAAACTGAGAGAAAAACTAAATGGGTGCTGTATACTAGCAGGGAAATAGGCCTAACAAGGAGGGTCTTAAGATTACGCGTGGTTACAGGCTAGACAGAAGTGACCCAGAGCGAGCCAGGCCAAAGGGCTAATTATAAAGAAATTGATGCTAGTCTAGCAAGGGTATTAAAAAAATATATCTCTACGAGAGTCTGACTGGAAGTTAACTGTGTGAACGGGGGATGAACAAGGGAAATGTTTGGGGATACTTTATAGAGGCATCCCAGCTGGAGGCAAAAGAAGGGAGACAGAGGAAGTGTTTGTGTGAGAGATAGAGAGACTGAGAGAGGGGGGGGGGTAGAGTTTATAAGGGGGGGGGACATAAGTGAGTGAGACCTAGTACAGCCGTGACAGCATCATCCTCATCATCATCATCATCATCATCATCATCATCATCATCATCATCATCATCATCAGAGCTTTCCCATTGGATGTGGCTGTCTTCGTTGAGAACGGTACTCCCCATCGTGAAGGGGACAGCTTACCCATCCTAGAAAAAAAGCCCTTGATCAAGCAGTCAAGCCTAAAAACCGCAGGAAAAGTTGGTTTCGGATGGGCACCGATCTAGCAGACCACCTCCCCCCTGAAGCAGAGAATCGATGGCCGATCAATCTGGTGATAGCTTGTCCATGGGAGACCCATGGCGAAATCGAAATTCGGACAGAACTGAGAGGAGTAAAAGGAAAAGGTGATGATCCTGTAAAGGCACGTGAAGCAGCTGAGAATGTGATCAAAGAGGTTGGTGCGGATGTGACAATTTTCACCGATGGATCGGCAGTCGCAGGATACCGCGAAAGTGGAGCACCAGCAGTAGTGATAATAAATGATGAACCACCACGAACAGAAATTATTAAAACTAAAGGTACATTCTTTACATCATCTTATGACGAGGAATGCCAGGCAATGATGTCTGCTGCACAATGGATTGCCGACAATTGCCACAGTAGGACCAATGTGTAATGATCTTGACTGACAGTCAGTCCCTCTGCAAGGGACTACTGGGCAACAGCTCGGACATGAATGATTTGCGCCTCAAGTCCAGTGAAGCCAGAGCCACAATAAAAATTCAGTGGATTCCAAGCCATGTTGGAATAGAAGGAAATGAGGCAGCAGACCAAGCTGCTAATGAAGCCAGAGAGATCGAAGGAGACAGACGACCAACGACATACAGAGGAGTCTTTCCAATAATCAAGAGAGAAATCAGAGACCCACCATGTAGAACTAAGTACCAGCACCTGGAAGATGTGTATTCTGGGTACTCCTATAAGCGGGAACAAAAATCTATCACATGTCGCTGGGACCAGGTTGAGCTAGCGAGACTGCGGTCGGACCATCATTGGAGTTTAAGATGGTATAAGAACGTTGTAAATGAAGAGCTCAGCCCATGTTGCCGAAGATGCGGCAATGAAAAGGAGGATATCAAACATATGTTTGAATGTCCAGGAACAATGGCAATTCGAATGGACTTATTTGGACCAGTGGAGGTGCCGCTAAGCATATTGACAATGGAGCCGAAAAAGAGCCTCGCTCTCGCTCGAAGATTTCTTCGTGAAGTCTGTCAGGCCCATTAAGGAAACGAAAAAAAAAATCATCATTACCATCATCCTCATCATCATCACCATTATTTTCATTATTATTAACATTATTTTTATTCTATGTTTATTATATAACAAGATCTTTAATATCTGACACAGGGTGTTGCCCCTCGGACAGTGACGTGGCTGGCCCAGGGTCAGATCTACGCCAGGACAGACGAAGTGTACCCGACCTTCCAGCAGACGGCCACTTTTTGTGAGGTAATGGGAGATACATGGGGCTGGCTCTGTTGTCCGGATTTGTTTCTTGTTGCTGTTCTTGTTATTGGTGGTGGTGGTGTTGCTGCTGTTGTTGTTGTTGTTTTTGTTATAGTTGTTGTTGCTGCTGTTATTGTTGTTGTTGTTGATGATTATGGTTTTTTTTAGCTTTTTGGCCTACATCAAAACAATAAATCGCGTGTGAACAGAAATCATCAATCAGTTCCGAGTTGTAGACTGTCCGAAAGTTCACAATGTTCTTTGAAAAAAAAACTGCATAATTTTAAAGCAAGCACTCTGCTATTTCTCGATAGATGTCTGCCAAGACCAACAAACAGAGCGACAGAGTGACAGAGCGAAAGACCGATAGATAGATAGATAGATAGATAGATAGATAGATAGATAGATAGATAGATAGATGTGGTCAGGGTATGAGGGCAAAAGCCAGAATGGTTTTGACACAGGTGAAAAGACAGAATAATCAATATTTATTGACAGTTTCTTTGATTTCATAAATTTGACGAGCGCCTGATTTCACCACGATGCCTCACAAATGATTGAGAGGAATATCGAAATACAATTTTGAGACTGCTTACCACACTTAAGATACTGTTTATGGCCACCTCAATCCACTATCTGTTCCCTCAGCTCCTCATCAACATCGTGAACAACCTGCTGGCGCCCAGGAACGAGGCAGGCTGGAACGCCACTCGACCATCTGGGGCGGAGGGCGACAGTCTTATGCAGGTCATGCACAACTTTGCTGACGTCATCAGCCGCTCTCTGGACTACCACATCAAGGACGGGCTGGTGGTTTTCAAGGCGGCGCATCTGAAGGTCGTTCGGGAACATGTTGGTAAGGGATGTGTTTTTGTTGCTGATGTTTGATTGATATTGCTGTTGTTGTTGTTGGGTTGTACTGTTGTTGTTATTGTTGTTGATGAGTTGTTTTGTTTTGTTGGTTTTGTTTTATTTATATTTGGAGGATGGGGTTGTTGTGTTGGTTATATGTTGTTAAAGTTGTTTTGGAGGTTTTTAACGCGAGAGAGGGTTGAGGGGGAGCAAGTAAAGAGAAGCACATTGACGCAATAATATTATTTGGTGCGTTGAAAATGAAAAACATAAAAGACATGTTCTCATCACATAGAAACGTCCGATCTGCTCAAAGTCTTGTATTCGTAATCCTACGTTTATTAATAATGCCATCCCCACGCACCTCCCCGTCTCCCCTGCAATTGGGGGGGGGGGCATAGATATACTGTGGGGGAGAAAAGAATAAACCTGCTGTGTTACTGCGTGTCGTAATAGGCGACTAAAGTGCATATCTCTGGTCTCCAGAAAAGGGACAGTTTGCGGAGGGCCCCCTACCCGACCCAGTAAAATAGGAAAAACACGAACAAACACGCCTTATTATTTTTCCTTCTTGGA
>NW_004797399.1:518988-521964 GCF_000002075.1 Aplysia californica
AGAAGAAGAAGAAGAAGAAGAAGAAGAAGAAGAAGAAGAAGAAGAAGAAGAAGTAAAAGGAGGAAGGGAGACGACAAAACAGCAACAACAAAAACAACAACAGCAACAGCAACAACAACAGCAACAACGACAACAACAGCAACAACACCTTCAATAAACATCGACACCAAACAACAAAAACAAGATCAATTGCTGCAGTTATAAATTTCACCTTAAGTAAACACGAGAGACACTTCTCGGAATTCCCCCATGAACATTCTCTTTTTTTCTCACAGAAAAGTTGAAATTCTGTAAAAACAAAATTGTTTTGACGACAGAAGCTAATTTCAATAATTTTTAAAATTATTTTTAATTGAATTATTATAACACACAGGCATAACTGAGTAAACGGGTGTGTAGCAGTTGAGTTGTTTTCTTTAATTTAGCTTCGAAAATTCTCAAGATCTTCGTCACAATGGATTATTTTTCAGTGTTTGTCGGGATATCGACGTTCAGGTACAAGACCTTGGCACGTATGCTTCCGACCCAAGAGATAGGAGATATTCAGTGAGTGCTCTTGAACATTTTTTAAATACGAGACCTCTGCATTTATTTGCCAAATGGTTACGTTTCTTTGGTCAAAGAAATTGACGTTGTGTTTTCTTTATTTTTCTCTTGTTTTGTCCCCGAGGCGCTAAAAAACCTAACGCAGTATCTTTCTTTATTGTTTTGAGAACAATGTTTTTTTTCTTGGATATTCAAAAATTCATTTTCATGTAATTTTTTGAAATTTAAATAACGGTTCTGAATGTTTTGACTCTCACTCATGTTAAATTCAGTTGTGTTATATGACACCTCTTGGGAGGCTACGTTCCTTTGTAAAACAAATTCGAAGTCCCATTCTATCCATCACTAGACACGTCGCCGTGTATGGTTCAGACAAAGATGGGCGAAAGTGTATGAGTTTATCGCCCCTTGCAACACTGCAAGGCCGTAAGACGAAACCTCCAAATATAACGTCCATCTCCAATACCATTTTTTTTTTTTAGTTTTTGTACAAGTTTTGCGGCACTGGCAGCAAAAGGTCGAGCAAAATGGGAAAACTTGTGAAAATGCCTATTTCAAGGACACAACATCGGACCGACCTGACCATGACAAATAATGAAAGTTTACTTAACCGAACGGTTTTTTATAATGCAAGAGAGAGAGAGAGAGAGAGAGAGAGAGAGAGAGAGAGAGAGAGAGAGAGAGCGCGCGAGAGAGCGAGAGAGAAATAAAGAGAGAGAAAGAAAGAGAGAGAAGGTGGTGAGAGAGAAGGGGGGGGAGGAATCAAAGAGGAAAAGGGCAAAAACGGTGAGATGATTAGCCAACTGTGTGGTGGTCAGGTTGATAATATATCGATTTTGTTAGTGATTAACAAGGTGAGAAGGGAATGAGCTGTTATTGTTTTGTTTTTGTTTGTTCTTTCTTTCAATTTTCCTCCTGAAACCCGAACATGACGACACGTTAAATAACTTAAAATATCTTGTAACAACATCCACCTCCCCCCTCCTAAAAAAAAGAAATACCACGTTTTAGTCTTTAATATACTTTTTGCTTCTTCTGTACTATTATAGTGATTCAACGAAAAATAATAATCTGGATATTGAAGAAAAATTTCCATCGCATATAGCTAGGTTCCCAACGTTGGAGAGCAGTATTTATTACCTCGTACTTTCAACTTAGAGAGTAGACTACACCGACTGAATCTCCCTTTCTGCACGCTCTTCCGCTAGTCCTTACCTCCCGCACTTTAAGACACGCCCCTTTCCTATTTTTAAAAAGGGAGTGGGGGGGGGGGGGGGGGGAAGAAATTTGCTGTGCTCAAAGGCTAAAACGGGGGGGGGGCTAGCCCCTGAGAGTCCCGATTCGGGTCAAAATTATTGATTTTGAAATACAGGCATTTTGGCTTCTTCAGCCTCTCTTACAAGTATTTCATCCCATAAGAACCCCCTAAACCCTATGACGTCGCATATCAGGCGGGTAAGTCACTTCCTTGTCCTCATAAAGTTTCTCTTTTTTTTTTCTTTATCGTTGGTTTTCAATATATGAAATAAACTTTTGGTGGTGGTGTCTGGAGTGTGAACTTTCAATGATTTTCGCAACCTTGAAAACTACCTCAAGAAAAGGATTCATAAAAAATATTCTAATTCGTTCCAAAAAAAATTCAACAGAACCATAGAAAATCATTGAGGTATCTATTAACTGTACAAGGCATGTCAACAAAATAGAATATGGCCGCTGTATCCATGGTAAAGAAACGATTTCCTAAAATTTGATTGCAGATTTGAAGACTCTTCACTATGCTTGTTGTACGTGTGAAATTTTGTACAAGTTTGATCCACAAATAAGCGAGACAGCCCTCCCCTCTTTAAAACTTGGTTTTCCAGTATGAAAACGTATGCATCTGTACAGCTGCTTTTTTCTATTGTAAGTCAATCATTTCTTGAAATCATGGAATTGAGAGAGAGAGGATGATAAGGCATACAAGTCAAAAAAAGTAACTGGCCCTCATGTATGACCTTATGCAGTTGCGAGAGTCGTAAAACCTCTACTAAAATAAACAAAAAGGTAAAATGTCATCCTCTAAAAAGTCTGTTGTTGAAACTGTTGAGAGAGAAATGTTCATGCTCTGCCAAGTATACATTTGAAACTGTTTAGAGGAAACTTGGCATGCTCTGACCCTTGAAACTGTCTTCCTTTGCAACGCTTGTCAATGCTTATTTTTCAGGCGTAGCAAAGAGGACCGGGTGAACACGCCCATAGTCGCACTGTACTTCCACATGCAGCCTCTGGTGGAGGACACGACCATCAAAATTGGAAACCTGTCCTCTCCCATCATTGTCAACTTGCCAATTTTAGATGTGAGTTATCAAATTTGAAAGTTAATGGAAACATCTGAATAAAGAAGAAGAAGAAGAAGAAGAAGAAGAAGAAGAAGAAGAAGAAGAAGAAGAA
>NW_004797399.1:524277-525612 GCF_000002075.1 Aplysia californica
AGAAGAAGAAGAAGAAGAAGAAGAAGAAGAAGGAGAAGAAGAAGAAGAAGAAGAAGAAGAAAATGAAAAAAATGAAGAAGAATTCTTAAAAATTACTAATAGATAATAGTAAATAGCATTTGTATAGCACATATCCCCGCTCGACAGCAAGCTCTATGCGTTTTACACTATATTATTACCCCAGAAGACCATAGGGCAATCAGAAACATTCTCAGCTTCCCTGGAAGCATACAGTGCAAGCAGCTGATTAAGCGCCCAAACCCTAACAAACTGACCATTATGAAAGAAAGTCTCGATTGGCTTCCTTTAGATCAGGAGTCAACAATCACTAAACTGTCAGGGGGCCAGAGCAGGTCCAGGAGGTCAGTTTGTCTAGCCTGCTGCCATGCCACTATGCCAGAAAAAGACCTTAGAATAAGTTAGAAGATGTGCTAATTATAGCCTTTTCTGAGCTTGGTCACGACAATAATAATTATATCATCACTGAACTGAACAGTGCAAAGTAAGCATGCTTTCACAACTTGTAGCTATTTGCTTCTGCTCTATTTCTTTTTGTATTGTTTTATTGTGTGTATTGATTGATCAATAATATTGTTGTCTTAATGTTTTAATGTGCTTCGCAATTAGAGTATTGTTTTCAAAAAAATAATAGTTATCCATCACGCGCTCGCTTCTCTCAGTTTTCCGGCCCACTTTGAGAAGAGTTTGATGACCCCTGCTTTATTTGACTGACTGAAAAGTAAAAAAGTCATGTGTGTTTTATGACTCTTTCAGTCCAAATTCCCGCAACCGTGACTTAAGACCGGCTTCTGTGGTGTAATCATTAGATGATCAGGGACGTCGCTGTAGCTCGAAGACAGGGCGTGCGTTCTATTCCCGAGCGGAGACATCTTTTTATCAAGCATCTCCTTCTTATGTCTGATGGAATGTTGCATCCCACTCAGTTTTAGTTTTAGTAAGCGTTTTACGGCACTTGCAACACTGTAAGGTCATATAAGTACCGAAGATTTGAGGTGTTACAAGAGAGTAACAAACACAAAAAAGAAGGAGGGGAGATAAAGACGATAGATAGATGTTTGATAGGAAAGAAGGAGCAAACCACACCAGAGCCCCTGCCAACCACCCACACATCCCACTCAGCTAGTGTTAGCCCTGGGGCATAGGGTTGATGCAGCTGTCTTCCCAAATTGCATCAGATAGGAGGAGTCTTTTTTTTTCTTCTTTTTTTTGTGTAAGTGTTTTACGGCGATCGCAACTTCATAAGGTCATATGGGCGCGCGGGAAACACTAAGCATTAAAATGTACACTTCCAGATAGGAGTGAAAAACAAGTTTT
>NW_004797399.1:530240-532309 GCF_000002075.1 Aplysia californica
GTTCAAAGAATTGCATTTGAAAAAGTTTGACATGGTGTGAAACTCATTTTTTTTACGTCTGATTTCTCAAAACTAGTTACTATAAGGCTGATAGAACATTGGAATTCTGAGGTGGCGACTAATGTTCTCATGCTTACCACATCTCTTGATCTCGGAAAACTCGAGTTGTTTTCATGGTTCTGCAAGCGCTTTCTTTGGGTGTCTTGTCATGATGGCGTAAGATCCACCTCCCGCTACCTTAGAATTACGAAGTTCTAACTGACATTTTGGCTGTTTTGAGTTACTGAGACCATGAGGTCAGAAACAATATGTTCTATTCTCTCTATCAAAATTGTAAGATATTCAGAGTTGTTATCAAGACATTCAAAGAATTGCTTTCGTAAAAGCTTAACATCAAATTTCTCAAAACTAGGTACTGAAAAGATAGCACTTTGAAATTCTAGAGTAGCGCTCTATTCTTTTTCATCCTGACTTGCTTAGCCTTTGGTGCCACACCCACATGGCTTACCTCACAGCAAGTAACAAACAAAACAAAGCTGTATTTACAAAACTCACAAAAACTCCTAAAGTTTTACAAGAATCACAATATACGGCCTAAATATTTAACTAATAGAGGTCAACTTAACTAAAATGTTTCAGGATATTTTTTCAAAGCAAAATAAAGGAAAGAAAGAAGTCTCACCTTTGAAATGACAGTGTTGTAATGACTATTTAATGATAATACTTTGCTCAGATGGGCGTATTCAACCGCTAGTTCTGCTTTTTTCATTCGCTTCTGGTAATCAGTTGTAGTTGTTTGTAGATAAAATAAAACTCCAAGTATTTGGAAGCTTAGCGATGATATATCTGTCATTTTTAACATCTACGCAATGAAATCATATCGTTCAATTTTTTTTTACTTCAAAATAGTTGACATGAAGCACACACGTTGATAATGCTCTGGATTTATTTCGGACTTGCTTGTCTTCTCCTTGGAGTTTCTGGGGGAATAATTATTGTGACACTTTGTTTTTCCTTCCCATTGCCAGGTGCTGGGTGGCGCCCGATCACATGTGGTTATTTATAGGCCCTGCGATAGGCATCATGTCCGTGAGTAATAATTTATTAATACGTTTTCTGTTATTACTTTGGATAGCAACTTAAACAAGAAAGTAATAAGGGCTACAATCCTATCTCCTTCTTGGCAAGTTAAAACATTTTACTAGTTGTCTCCCTTGAACCAAATAAAATCATTAATGTGAAATAATATTTTGATGACTAGTTTAGATATCGTATTCCGCTTAAAGCCCGTTGCATTTCTTTATATTTTACAAATGTCCCTCACTGATTGTAGTAACTTTATAAGTGATCATAGTTTCACTTGTACTTGTGGGTAGCCGTAGTTTAATTTTGTTGTTACTAGTTACTTCATTTAAATTTTACATTATTTTAAACTAAACATTAATGATTTTGTGTCTCCATTTAGACTAAAGTTCTTTGTTTTTCTTTTCAGATCACCATTTTAGTTTTGATTTTCACTGCCAAAGAACACAACGAAAATTCTTACACAAAGAGTGACAAAACAAATAAAATCATAAAGTGAGTATCTGCCTTCCAGTGACCCTGTGTCCTGGAGAATGGTGTATGTTTGAAGTATTGCTTGCATCTTGAAATGAGATTGATTCGCCTTTATAATGTGCAGGGAGAATCGTGCACAAGACAAGGGACACAATTCTGTTGTAGCTTTACTTTTAAGCATGGATATTTCAAGTGTTATTCCCCTCAAACTTGTTTGTTGTTGTTTTTTGATTTTGTTTTTTGTTTGGGTTTTGTTTTGTTTTTTGTTTTTGTTTTTAGAGAAAAAAAGAGGAGGCGTGCAAAAGTATCAAGAGTCTTGTCAAAATCAGCATCGTGAGAGACATTTTGCACTTTTGGCGTTGTTTGCATTATGTTCTGGGTATGTCTGGGTATGTCTGGGTGTTTATTACGGGATATAATGAAATATGTTTTGATGTTAAGGGCTTACAGCCCAATGGGAGTGTGGGCGCCGTAAATTCTACGTATGAGTGCTCTGGTATTTATCCTTATTA